>NW_027590349.1:5000-305000 GCF_964213995.1 Mustelus asterias | reverse complement strand
TGCACCCCGGACCTTGGGTCGATCCGCCACCCCGGCCCTTGGTTCCGACTGCCACCCCGGACCTTGGTTCCGACCGCCACGCCGGACCTTGTCTCAAACCGCCACCCCGGACCTTGAGCCCGACCGGCACACCGGACCTTAGGCCCGACTGCCACCCCGGACCTTGGCCCGACCGTCACCCCAGACCTTGGTTCCGACCGCCACCCCGGACCTTGGTTACGGCCGACACGCCGGACCTTTGGTCCGACCGCCACCCCGGACCTTGGGTCCGACCGCCACGCCGGACATTGGTTCCGGCCGCCACTTCGTTCCTTGGTTCCGGCCGCCACCCCGGACCTTGTTTCCGAATGCCACGCCCGAACTTGGTTCCGGCCGCCACCTCGTCCCTTGGATCCGGACGCCACCCCGGACCTTGTTTCCGACCGCGACGCCGGACCTTGTTTCAAATCGCCACCCCGGACATTGGTTCCGACCGCCACCCCGGACCTTGGGTCCGACCGCCCCGCCGGACATTGGTTCCGGCCGCCACCTCGTTCCTTGGTTCCGGCTGCCACCCCGGACCTTGTTTCCGAACGCCACACCCGAACTTGGTTCCGGCCGCCACCTCGTTCCTTGGATCTGGCCGCCACCCCGGACCTTGTTTCCGACCGCCACCCCGGACGTTGGACCCGTCTGCCACCCAGGATCTTGGTACCGACCGCCACCCCGGACCTTGGGTCCGACCGCCACCCCGGACATTGGGTCCGAACGCCCCGTCCGACCTTGGGACCGACCATCACCCCAGACCTTGGTTCCGACCGCCACCCCGGACGTTGGACCCGACCGCCACCCCGGATCTTGGTACCGACCGCCACCCCGGACATTGGTTCCGACCACCACCCCGGACCTTGGGTCCGACCGCCACCCCGGACCTTGGTTCCGACGGCCACGCCGGACCTTGTTTCAAACCGCCACCCCGGACCTCGGTTCCGACCGCCACCCCGGGCATTGGTTCCGACCGCCACGCCGGACCTTGTCTCAAACCGCCACCTCGGACCTCGGTTCCAACCCTCACCCCGGACATTGGTTCAGGCCGCCACCCCGGATCTTGAGCCCGACCGGCACACCGGACCTTAGGCCCGACTGCCACCCCGGAGCTTGGGCCCGACCGTCACCCCAGACCTTTGTTCCGACCGCCACCCCAGACCTTGGTTCCGGCTAACACGCCGGACCTTTGGTCCGGCCGCCACCTCGTTCCTTGGTTCCGGCCGCCACCCCGGTCCTTGTTTCCGAACGCCACGCCCGAACTTGGTTCCGGCCGCCACCTCGTTCCTTGGATCCGGACGCCACCCCGGACCTTGTTTCCGACTGGCACCCCGGACGTTGGACCCGTCCGCCACCCGGGATCTTGGTACCGACCGCTACCTGGACCTTGGGTCCGACTGCCACCCCGGACCTTGGGTCCGACCGCGACCCCGGACGTTGGGTCCGACCGCCACGCCCGACCTTTGGACCGACCGTCACCCCGTACCTTGGTTCCGACCGCGACGCCGGACCTTGTTTCAAATCGCCACCCCGGACATTGGTACCGGCCGCCACCCCGGACGTTGGGCCCGACCGCCACACTGGACCTTAGGCCCGACTGCCACCCCGGACCTTGGGCCCGACCGCCACCCCAGACCAAAGGTCCGACCGCCAACCCGGACGTTGGGTCCGACCGCCACGCCCGACCTTGGGTCGACCGGCCACTCTGGACCTTGGTTCCGACTGCCACCCCGGACCTTGGTTCCGACGGCCATCCCGGACATTGGTTCCGACCGCCACCCCGGACCTTGGTTCCGACCGACACGCCGTACCTTGAGTCCGACCGCCACCCCGGACGTTGGGTCCGACCGCCACGCCCGACCTTGGGACCCACCGTCACCCCGGACCTTGGTTCCGACCGCAACCCTGGACCATGGTTCCGACTGGCACCCCGGACTTGGGTCGATCCGCCACCCCGGACCTTGGTTCCAACTGCCACCCCGGACCTTGGTTCTGACCGTCACTCTAGACCTTGGTTCCGACCGCCACCCCGGACGTTGGACCCGACCGCCACCCGGGATCTTGGTACCGACCGCCACCCCAGACCTTGGTTCGGGTCACTACCCCGGAACTTGGGTCCGGCCGCCACCCCGGACCTTGGACTCGACCGCCACCCCGGACCTTGGGCCCGACCTTCACCCCGGGCATTGGGTCCGGCCGGCACACCGGACCTTGGGCCCGACTGCCACACCGGACCTTGGGCCCGACTGCCACACCGGACCATGGGCCCGACCACCACCCCGGACCGCGGTTCCGACCGCCACCCCGGACGTTGGGCCCGACCGCCACGCCCGACCTTGGGACCGACCGTCACCCCGGACCTTGGGCCCGACTGCCACACCGGACCATGGGCCCAACTGGCACACCAGACCTTGGGTCCGACCGCCAAGTCGGACCTTGTTTCAAACCGCCACCCTGGACCTCGGTTCCAACCGCCACCCCAGACATTGGTTCCGACTTGCACCCCGGACCTTGGGTCGATCCGCCACCCCGGCCCTTGGTTCCGACTGCCACCCCGGACCTTGGTTCCGACCGCCACGCCGGACCTTGTCTCAAACCGCCACCCCGGACCTTGAGCCCGACCGGCACACCGGACCTTAGGCCCGACTGCCACCACGGACCTTGGCCCGACCGTCACCCCAGACCTTGGTTCCGACCGCCACCCCGGACCTTGGTTCCGGCCGACACGCCGGACCTTTGGTCCGACCGCCACGCCGGACCTTTGGTCCGACCGCCACGCCGGACCTTTGGTCCGACCGCCACCCCGGACCTTGGGTCCGACCGCCACGCCGGACATTGGTTCCGGCCGCCACTTCGTTCCTTGGTTCCGGCCGCCACCCCGGACCTTGTTTCCGAATGCCACGCCCGAACTTGGTTCCGGCCGCCACCTCGTCCCTTGGATCCGGACGCCACCCCGGACCTTGTTTCCGACCGCGACGCCGGACCTTGTTTCAAATCGCCACCCCGGACATTGGTTCCGACCGCCACCCCGGACCTTGGGTCCGACCGCCACGCCGGACATTGGTTCCGGCCGCCACCTCGTTCCTTGGTTCCGGCCGCCACCCCGGACCTTGTTTCCGAACGCCATGCCCGAACTTGGTTCCGGCCGCCACCTCGTTCCTTGGATCTGGCCGCCACCCCGGACCTTGTTTCCGACCGCCACCCCGGACGTTGGACCCGTCTGCCACCCAGGATCTTGGTACCGACCGCCACCCCGGACCTTGGGTCCGACCGCCACCCCGGACATTGGGTCCGAACGCCCCGTCCGACCTTGGGACCGACCATCACCCCAGACCTTGGTTCCGACCGCCACCCCGGACGTTGGACCCGACCGCCACCCCGGATCTTGGTACCGACCGCCACCCCGGACATTGGTTCCGACCACCACCCCGGACCTTGGGTCCGACCGCCACCCCGGACCTTGGTTCCGACGGCCACGCCGGACCTTGTTTCAAACCGCCACCCCGGACCTCGGTTCCGACCGCCACCCCGGGCATTGGTTCCGACCGCCACGCCGGACCTTGTCTCAAACCGCCACCTCGGACCTCGGTTCCAACCCTCACCCCGGACATTGGTTCAGGCCGCCACCCCGGATCTTGAGCCCGACCGGCACACCGGACCTTAGGCCCGACTGCCACCCCGGAGCTTGGGCCCGACCGTCACCCCAGACCTTTGTTCCGACCGCCACCCCAGACCTTGGTTCCGGCTAACACGCCGGACCTTTGGTCCGGCCGCCACCTCGTTCCTTGGTTCCGGCCGCCACCCCGGTCCTTGTTTCCGAACGCCACGCCCGAACTTGGTTCCGGCCGCCACCTCGTTCCTTGGATCCGGACGCCACCCCGGACCTTGTTTCCGACCGCCACCCCGGACGTTGGACCCGTCCGCCACCCGGGATCTTGGTACCGACCGCCACCTGGACCTTGGGTCCGACTGCCACCCCGGACCTTGGGTCCGACCGCGACCCCGGACGTTGGGTCCGACCGCCACGCCCGACCTTTGGACCGACCGTCACCCCGTACCTTGGTTCCGACCGCGACGCCGGACCTTGTTTCAAATGGCCACCCCGGACATTGGTACCGGCCGCCACCCCGGACGTTGGGCCCGACCGCCACACTGGACCTTAGGCCCGACTGCCACCCCAGACCTTGGGCCCGACCGCCACCCCAGACCAAAGGTCCGACCGCCACCCCGGACGTTGGGTCCGACCGCCACGCCCGACCTTGGGTCGACCGGCCACTCTGGACCTTGGTTCCGACTGCCACCCCGGACCTTGGTTCCGACGGCCATCCCGGACATTGGTTCCGACCGCCACCCCGGAACTTGGTTCCGACCGACACGCCGTACCTTGAGTCCGACCGCCACCCCGGACGTTGGGTCCGACCGCCACGCCCGACCTTGGGACCCACCGTCACCCCGGACCTTGGTTCCGACCGCAACCCTGGACCATGGTTCCGACTGGCACCCCGGACTTGGGTCGATCCGCCACCCCGGACCTTGGTTCCAACTGCCACCCCGGACCTTGGTTCTGACCGTCACCCTAGACCTTGGTTCCGACCGCCACCCCGGACGTTGGACCCGACCGCCACCCGGGATCTTGGTACCGACCGCCACCCCAGACCTTGGTTCGGGTCACTACCCCGGAACTTGGGTCCGGCCGCCACCTCGTTCCTTGGATCTGGCCGCCACCCCGGACCTTGTTTCCGACCGCCACCCCGGACGTTGGACCCGTCTGCCACCCAGGATCTTGGTACGGACCACCACCCCGGACCTTGGGTCCGACCGCCACCCCGGACATTGGGTCCGAACGCCCCGTCCGACCTTGGGACCGACCATCACCCCAGACCTTGGTTCCGACCGCCACCCCGGACGTTGGACCCGACCGCCACCCCGGATCTTGGTACCGACCGCCACCCCGGACATTGGTTCCGACCACCACCCCGGACCTTGGGTCCGACCGCCAGCCCGGACCTTGGTTCCGACGGCCACGCCGGACCTTGTTTCAAACCGCCACCCCGGACCTCGGTTCCAACCGCCACCCCGGGCATTGGTTCCGACTGCCACCCCGGACCTTGGTTCCGACGGCAACGCCGGACCTCGGTTCCAACCGCCACCCCGGACCTTGGTTCCGACCACCACCCCTGATCTTGGTTCCGACCACCACCCCGGACCTTGGTTCCGACCACCACCCCGGACCTTGGTTCCGACCACCACCCCGGACCTTGGTTCCGACCACCACCCCGGACATTGGGTCCGACGCCCCGCCCGACCTTGGGACCGACCATCACCCCAGACCTTGGTTCCGATCGCCACCCCGGACGTTGGACCCGACCGCCACCCGGGATCTTGGTACCGACCGCCACCCCGGACCTTGGTTCCAACCGCCTGCCCGGACGTTGGGTCTGATCGCCACGCCCGAACTTGGGACCAACCGTCACCGCAGACCTTGGTTCCGATCGCCACCCCGGACCTTGGGTCCGACCTCCACCCCGGACGTTTGGTCCGACCGCCACGCCCGACCTTGGGACCGACCATCACCCCGAGCCTTTGTTCCGACCGCCACTCTGGACCATGGTTCCCACTGGCACCCCGGACCTTGGGTCGATCCGCCACCCCGGACCTTGGTTTCGACTGCCACCCCGGACCTTGGTTCCGACAGCCACGCCGGACCTTGTTTCAAACCGCCACCCCGGACCTCGGTTCCGACCGCCACCCTAGGCATTGGTTCCAGCAGCCACCCCGGACCTTTGGCCCAACCGCCACACCGGACCTGAGGCCCGACTGCCACCACAGACGTTGGCCCCGCCCGCCACCCGGGATCTTGGTACCGACCGCCACCCCGGTCATTGGTTCCGACCACCACCCGGGACCTTGGGACCAACCGCCTTCCCGGATGTTGGGTCCGACCGCCACGCTCGACCTTGGGACCGACCGTCACCCCGGACCTTGGTTCCAACCGCCACCCCGGACCATGGTTCCGACTGCCACCCCGGACCTTGGGCCCAACCGCCACCACAGACCTTGGTTCCGACCGCCACCCTGGACGTTGGACCCGACCACCACCCGGGATCTTGATACCGACCGCCACCCCGGACCTTGGTTCCGACCACCACCCCGGACGTTGGGACCGACCGCCACACCGGACATTGGCTCCGACCGCCACGCTCGACTTTGGGACCGACCGTCACCCCGGACCTTGGTTCCGACCGCCACCTCGGACCATGGTTCCGACTGGCACCTCGGACCTTGGGTCGATCCGCCACCCCGGACCTTGGTTCTGACTGCCAACCCGGACCTTGGTTCCGACCGCCACGCCTGACCTTGTTTCAAACCGCCACCCCGGACCTCGGTTCCAACCGCCACCCCGGACATTGGTTCCGGCCACCCCCCCGGACCTTGGGCCCGACCGCCACACCGGACCTTAGGCCCGACTGCCACCCCGGACCTTGGGATCGACCGTCACCCCAGACCTTGGTTCCGACCGCCACCCCGGACGTTGGACCCGACCGCCATCCGGCATCTTGGTACCGACCGCTACCCCGGACCTTGCTTCCGACCACCACCCCGGACCTTGGGTCTGACCACCACCATGGACATTGGTTCCGACCGCCACCCCGGACCTTGGTTCCGACCGACACGTCGGAACTTGGTTCCGACCGCCACCCCAGACGTTGGGTCGGACCGCCACCCCGGACGTTGGGTCCGACCGCCACGCCCGACCTTGGGACCGACCATCACCCCGGACCTTGGTTCCGACTGGCACCCCGGACCTTGGGTCGATCCGCCACCCCGGACCTTGGTTCTGACTGCCACCCCGGACCTTGGTTCCGACTGCCACCCCGGACCGTGGTTCCGACCGCCACGCCTGACCTTGTTTCAAACCGCCACCCCGGACCTTGGTTCCAACCGCCACCCCGGACATTGGTTCCGCCCACCACCCCGGACCTTAGTTCTGGCCACCACCCCGGACCTTGGTTCGGGTCACTACCCCGGACCTTGGGCCCGACTGCCACACCGGACCATGGGCCCGACCACCACCCCGGACCGCGGTTCCGACCGCCACCCCGGACCTTGGTTCCCACCGCCACCCCAGATCTTGGTTCTGGCCGCAATCTCAGACCGTGGTTCCGACCGCCACCCCGGACCTTGGGTCCAGCTGCCAGCCCGGACCTTGGGCCCGACCGCCACCCCGGACCTTAGGCCCGACTGCCACCCCGGACCTTGGGCCCGACCGCCACCCCAGACCAAGGGTCCGACCGCCACACCGGACATTGGGTCCGACCGCCACGCCCGACCTTGGGACCGACCGTCACCCCGGACATTGGGTCCGACCGCCACGCCCGACCTTGGGTCGATCCGCCACCCCGGACCTTGGTTCCGACTGCCAGCCCGGACCTTGGTTCCGACGGCCATCCCGGACGTTGGGTCCGACCGCCACGACCGACCTTGGTTCCGACCGTCACCCCGGACCTTGGTTCCGACCGCCACCCTGGACCATGGTTCCGACTGGCACCCCCGACTTGCGTCGATACGCCACCCCGGACCTTGGTTCCGACTGCCACCCCGGACCTTGGTTCCGACGGCCACGCCGGACCTTGTTTCAAACCGCCACCCCGGACCTCGGTTCCGACCGCCACCCCGGACCTCGGTTCCGACCGCCACCCCGGACCTTGGTCCCGAACGACACGCCGGACCCTGGGTCCGACCGCCAGCCCGGACGTTGGGTCTGACCGCCACGCCCGACCTTGGGACCGACCGTCACCCCAGACCTTGGTTCCGATCGCCACCCTGGACCATGGTTCCCACTGGCACCCCGGAGCTTGGGTCGATCCGCCACCCCGGACCTAGGTTCCGACTGCCACCCCGGACCTTGGTTCCGACCGCGACGCCGGACCTTGTTTCAAATCACCACCCCGGACATTGGTTCCGGCCGCCACCCCGGACGTTGGGCCAGACCGCCACACTGGACCTTAGGCCCGACTGCCACCCCGGACCTTGGGCCCGACCGCCACCCCAGACCTTGGTTCCGACCGCCACCCCGGACGTTGGACCCGATGCCACCCAGGATCTTGATACCGACCGCCTTCCCGGACCTTGGTTCCGACCGCCACCCCGGACCATGGTTCCGACTGGCACCGCGGACCTTGGGTCGATCCGCCACCCCAGACCTTGGTTCCGACTGCCACCCCGGACCTTGGTTCCGACCGCCACCCCGGACGTTGGGTCCGACCGCCACGCACGACCTTGGGACCGACCGTCACCCCGGACATTGGTTCTGACCGCCACCCCGGACCATGGTTCCGACTGGCACCCCGGACCTTGGGTCGATCCGCCACGTCGGACCTTGGTTCCGACTGCCACCCTGGACCTTGGTTCCGACCGCCAAGTCGGACCTTGTTTCAAACCGCCACCCCGGACCTCGGTTCCAACCGCCACCCCAGACATTGGTTCCGACTTGCACCCCGGACCTTGGGTCGATCCGCCACCCCGGCCCTTGGTTCCGACTGCCACACCGGACCTTGGTTCCGACCGCCACGCCGGACCTTGTCTCAAACCGGCACCCCGGACCTCGGTTCCAACCGCCACCCCGGACATTGGTTCCAGCCGCCACCCCGGACCTTGGGCCCGACCGGCACACCGGACCTTAGGCCCGACTGCCACCCCGGACCTAGGGCCCAACCGTCACCCCAGATCTTGGTTCCGACCGCCACCCCGGACCTTGGTTCCGGCCGACACGCCGGACCTTTGGTCCGACCGCCCCCCGGACCTTGGGTCCGACTGCCACGCCAGACATTGGTTCCGGCCGCCACCTCGTTCCTTGGTTCCGGCCGCCACCCCGGACCTTGTTTCCGAATGCCACGCCCGAACTTGGTTCCGGCCGCCACCTCGTTCCTTGGATCCGGCCGCCACCCCGGACCTTGTTTCCGACCGCCACCCCGGACGTTGGACCCGACCGCCACCCGGGATCTTGATACCGACTGCCACCCCGGACCTTGGTCCCGAACGACACGCCGGACCCTGGGTCCGACCGCCAGCCCGGACCTTGGGTCTGACCGCCACGCCCGACCTTGGGACCGACCGTCACCCCAGACCTTGGTTCCGATCGCCACCCTGGACCATGGTTCCCACTGGCACCCCAGACCTTGGGTCGATCCGCCACCCCGGACCTTGGTTCCGACTGCCACCCCGGACCTTGGTTCCGACCGCGACGCCGGACCTTGTTTCAAATCGCCACCCCGGACATTGGTTCCGGCCGCCACCCCGGACGTTGGGCCAGACCGCCACACTGGACCTTAGGCCCGACTGCCACCCCGGACCTTGGGCCTGACCGCAACACCAGACCTTCGTTCCGACCGCCACCCCGGACGTTGGACCCGACCGCCACCCAGGATCTTGATACCGACCGCCACCCCGGACCTTGGTTCCGACCACCACCCCGGACCTTGGGACCGACAGCCTTCCCGGACCTTGGTTCCGACCGCCACCCCGGACCATGGTTCCGACTGGCACCGCGGACCTTGGGTCGATCCGCCACCCCGGACCTTGGTTCCGACTGCCACCCCGGACCTTGGTTCCGACCGCCACGCCGGGCCTTGTTTCAAACCGCCACCCCGGACCTCAGTTCCAACCGCCACCCCGCACATTAGTTCCGGCCGCCACCCCGGACATTGGGCCCGACCGCCAAACCGGACCTTAGGCCCGACTGCCACCCCGGACCTTGGGCCCGACCGCCACCCCAGACCTTGGTTCCAACCGCCACCCTGGACGTTGGATCCGACCACCACCCGGGATCTTGATACCAACCGCCACCCCGGACCTTGGTTCCGACCACCACCCCGGACGTTGGGACCGACCGCCACACCGGACATTGGCTCCGACCACCACGCTCGACTTTGGGACCGACCGTCACCCCGGACCTTGGTTCCGACCGCCACACCGGACCATGGTTCCGACTGGCACCCCGGACCTTGGGTCGATCCGCCAGCCCGGAACTTGGTTCCGACCGCCACGCCAGAACTTATTTCAAACCGCCACCCCGGACCTCGGTTCCAACCGCCACCCCGGACCTCGGTTCCAACCACCACCCCGGACATTGTATCCGGCCAACACCCCGGACCTTGGGCCTGACCGCCACACCGGACCTTAGGCCCGACTGCCACCCCAGACCTTGGGCCCAACCGTCACCCCAGACCTTGGTTCCGACCGCCACCCCGGACGTTGGGCCAGACCGCCACCCGGGATCTTGGTACCGACCGCCACCCCGGACCTTGGTTCCGACCACCACTCCGGACCTTGGGTCAGACCACCACCACGGACATTGGGTCCGACCGCCACGTGCGACCTTGGGACCGACCGTCACCCCGGACCTTGGTTCCGACTGCCATCCTGGACCATGGTTCCGACTGGCACCCCGGACCTTGGGTCGATCCGCCACCCCGGACCTTGGTTCTGACTGCCACCCATGACCTTGGTTCCGACAGCCACGCCGGACCTTGTGTCAAACCGCCGCTCCGGACCTCGGTTCCAACCGCCACCCGGGACATTGGTTCCGGCCGCCACCTCGGACCTTGGGCCCGACCGCCACACCAGACCATGGTTCCGACCACCACCCCGGACTTTGGGCCCCGACCGCCACCCGGGATCTTGGTACCGACCGCCACCCCGGAACTTGGTTCCGACCACCACCCCAGACCTTGGGTCCGACCGCCACCCCGGACGTTGAGTCCGACCGCCACCCCGGACGTTGGGTCCGACTGCCACCCCGGACCTTGGTTCCGACCGCCACGCCTGACCTTGTTTCAAACCGCCACCCCGGACCTCGGTTCCAACCGCCACCCCGGACATTGGTTCCGGCCACCACCCCGGACCTTGGGCCTGACCGCCACACCGGACCTTAGGCCCGACTGCCACCCCGGACCTTGGGATCGACCGTCACCCCAGACCTTGGATCCGACCGCCACCCCGGACGTTGGACCCGACCGCCATCCGGCATCTTGGTACCGACCGCTACCCCGGACCTTGCTTCCGACCACCACCCCGGACCTTGGGTCTGACCACCACCATGGACATTGGTTCCGACCGACACGTCGGACCTTGGGTCCGAACGCCACCCCAGACGTTGGGTCGGACCGCCACCACGGACGTTGGGTCTGATCGCCACGCCCGACCTTGGGACTGACCATCACCCCGGACCTTGGTTCCGACCGCCACCCCGGACCATGGTTCCGACTGGCACCCCGGACCTTGGGTCGATCCGCCACCCCGGACCTTGGTTCTGACTGCCACCCCGGACCATGGTTCCGACTGGCACCGCGGACCTTGGGTCGATCCGCCACCCCGGACCTTGGTTCCGACTGCCACCCCGGACCTTGGTTCCGACCGCCACGCCGGGCCTTGTTTCAAACCGCCACCCCGGACCTCAGTTCCAACCGCCACCCCGCACATTAGTTCCGGCCGCCACCCCGGACATTGGGCCCGACCGCCAAACCGGACCTTAGGCCCGACTGCCACCCCGGACCTTGGGCCCGACCGCCACCCCAGACCTTGGTTCCAACCGCCACCCTGGACGTTGGATCCGACCACCACCCGGGATCTTGATACCAACCGCCACCCCGGACCTTGGTTCCGACCACCACCCCGGACGTTGGGACCGACCGCCACACCGGACATTGGCTCCGACCACCACGCTCGACTTTGGGACCGACCGTCACCCCGGACCTTGGTTCCGACCGCCACACCGGACCATGGTTCCGACTGGCACCCCGGACCTTGGGTCGATCCGCCAGCCCGGAACTTGGTTCCGACCGCCACGCCAGAACTTATTTCAAACCGCCACCCCGGACCTCGGTTCCAACCGCCACCCCGGACCTCGGTTCCAACCACCACCCCGGACATTGTATCCGGCCAACACCCCGGACCTTGGGCCTGACCGCCACACCGGACCTTAGGCCCGACTGCCACCCCAGACCTTGGGCCCAACCGTCACCCCAGACCTTGGTTCCGACCGCCACCCCGGACGTTGGGCCAGACCGCCACCCGGGATCTTGGTACCGACCGCCACCCCGGACCTTGGTTCCGACCACCACTCCGGACCTTGGGTCAGACCACCACCACGGACATTGGGTCCGACCGCCACGTGCGACCTTGGGACCGACCGTCACCCCGGACCTTGGTTCCGACTGCCATCCTGGACCATGGTTCCGACTGGCACCCCGGACCTTGGGTCGATCCGCCACCCCGGACCTTGGTTCTGACTGCCACCCATGACCTTGGTTCCGACAGCCACGCCGGACCTTGTGTCAAACCGCCGCTCCGGACCTCGGTTCCAACCGCCACCCGGGACATTGGTTCCGGCCGCCACCTCGGACCTTGGGCCCGACCGCCACACCAGACCATGGTTCCGACCACCACCCCGGACTTTGGGCCCCGACCGCCACCCGGGATCTTGGTACCGACCGCCACCCCGGAACTTGGTTCCGACCACCACCCCAGACCTTGGGTCCGACCGCCACCCCGGACGTTGAGTCCGACCGCCACCCCGGACGTTGGGTCCGACTGCCACCCCGGACCTTGGTTCCGACCGCCACGCCTGACCTTGTTTCAAACCGCCACCCCGGACCTCGGTTCCAACCGCCACCCCGGACATTGGTTCCGGCCACCACCCCGGACCTTGGGCCTGACCGCCACACCGGACCTTAGGCCCGACTGCCACCCCGGACCTTGGGATCGACCGTCACCCCAGACCTTGGATCCGACCGCCACCCCGGACGTTGGACCCGACCGCCATCCGGCATCTTGGTACCGACCGCTACCCCGGACCTTGCTTCCGACCACCACCCCGGACCTTGGGTCTGACCACCACCATGGACATTGGTTCCGACCGACACGTCGGACCTTGGGTCCGAACGCCACCCCAGACGTTGGGTCGGACCGCCACCACGGACGTTGGGTCTGATCGCCACGCCCGACCTTGGGACTGACCATCACCCCGGACCTTGGTTCCGACCGCCACCCCGGACCATGGTTCCGACTGGCACCCCGGACCTTGGGTCGATCCGCCACCCCGGACCTTGGTTCTGACTGCCACCCCGGACCTTGTTTCAAACCGCCACCCCGGACCTTGGTTCCAACCGCCACCCCGGACATTGGTTCCGCCCACCACCCCGGACCTTAGTTCTGGCCACCACCCCGGACCTTGGTTCGGGTCGCTACCCCGGACCTTGGGTCCGGCCGCCACCCCGGACCTTGGACTCGACCGCCACCCCGGACTTTGGGCCCGATCGTCACCCCGGGCCTTGGGTCTGGCCGCCACCCCGACCTTGGGCCCGACTGCCACACCGGACCATGGGCCCAACCACCACCCCGGACCGCGGTTCCGACCGCCACCCCGGACCTTGGTTCCCACCGCCACCCCAGATCTTGGTTCTGGCCGCAATCTCAGACCGTGGTTCCGACCGCCACCCCGGACCTTGGGTCCAGCCGCCAGCCCGGACCTTGGGCCCGACCGCCACACCGGACCTTAGGCCCGACTGCCACCCCGGACCTTGGGCCCGACCGCCACCCCAGACCAAGGGTCCGACCGCCACCCCGGACATTGGGTCCGACCGCCACGCCCGACCTTGGGACCGACCGTCACCCCGGACATTGGGTCCGACCGCCACGCCCGACCTTGGGTCGATCCGCCACCCTGGACCTTGGTTCCGACTGCCAGCCCGGACCTTGGTTCCGACGGCCATCCCGGACATTGGTTCCGATTGCCACCCCGGACCTTGGTTCCGACCGACACGCCGTACCTTGGTTCCGACCGCCACCCTGGACCATGGTTCCGACTGGCACCCCGGACTTGGGTCGATCCGCCACCCCGGACCTTGGTTCCGACTGCCACCCCGGACCTTGGTTCCAACAGCCACGCTGGACCTTGTTTCAAACCGCCACCCCGGACCTCGGTTCCAACCGCCACCCCGGACCTCGGTTCCAACCGCCACCCCGGACATTGTATCCGCCCAACGCCCCAGACCTTGGACCTGACCGCCACACCGGACCATAGGCCCGACTGCCACCCCAGACCTTGGGCCCGACCGTCACCCCAGACCTTGGTTCCGACCGCCACACCGGACGTTGGAAAAGACCGCCACCCCGGACCTTGGTTCGGGTCACTACCCCGGAACTTGGGTCCGGCCGCCACCCCGGACCTTGGACCCGACCGCCACCCCGGACCTTGGGCCCGATCTTCACCCTGGGCCTTGGGTCCGGCCGGCACACCGGACCATGGGCCCGACTGCCACACCGGACCATGGGCCCGACCACCACCCCGGACCACGGTTCCGACCGCCACCCCGGACGTTGGGTCCGACCGCCACACCCGACCTTGGGACCGACCGTCACCCCGGACATTGGTTCTGACCGCCACCCCGGACCATGGTTCCGACTGGCACCCCGGACCTTGGGTCGATCCGCCACGTCGGACCTTGGTTCCGACTGCCACCCTGGACCTTGGTTCCGACCGCCAAGTCGGACCTTGTTTCAAACCGCCACCCCGGACCTCGGTTCCAACCGCCACCCCAGACATTGGTTCCGACTTGCACCCCGGACCTTGGGTCGATCCGCCACCCCGGCCCTTGGTTCCGACTGCCACCCCGGACCTTGGTTCCGACCGCCACGCCGGACCTTGTCTCAAACCAGCACCCTGGACCTCGGTTCCAACCGCCACCCCTGACATTGGTTCCAGCCGCCACCCCGGACCTTGGGCCCGACCGGCACACCGGACCTTAGGCCCGACTGCCACCCCGGACCTTGGGCCCAACCGTCACCCCAGACCTTGGTTCCGACCGCCACCCCGGACCTTGGTTCCGGCCGCCACCCCGGACGTTGGGCCAGACCACCACACTGGACCTTAGGCCCGACTGCCACCCCGGACCTTGGGCCCGACCGCCACCCCAGACCTTGGTTCCGACCGCCACCCCGAACGTTGGACCCGACCGCCACCCGGGATCTTGATACCGACTGCCACCCCGGACCTTGGTCCCGAACGACACGCCGGACCCTGGGTCCGACCGCCAGCCCGGACATTGGGTCTGACCGCCACGCCCGACCTTGGGACCGACCGTCACCCCAGACCTTGGTTCCGATCGCCACCCTGGACCATGGTTCCCACTGGCACCCCGGACCTTGGGTCGATCCGCCACCCCGGACCTTGGTTCCGACTGCCACCCCGGACCTTGGTTCCGACCACGACGCCGGACCTTGTTTCAAATCGCCACCCCGGACATTGGTTCCGGCCGCCACCCCGGACGTTGGGCCAGACCGCCACACTGGACCTTAGGCCCGACTGCCACCCCGGACCTTGGGCCCGACCGCAACCCCAGACTTTGGTTCCGACCTCCACCCCAGACGTTGGACCCGACCGCCACCCAGGATCTTGATACCGACCGCCACCCCGGACCTTGGTTCCGACCACCACCCCGGACCTTGGGACCGACCGCCTTCCCGGACCTTGGTTCCGACCGCCACCCCGGACCATGGTTCCGACTGGCACCGCGGACCTTGGGTCGATCCGCCACCCCGGACCTTGGTTCCGACTGCCACCCCGGACATTGGTTCCGACCGCCACGCCGGGCCTTGTTTCAAACCGCCACCCCGGACCTCTGTTCCAACCGCCACCCCGCACATTAGGTCCGGCCTCCACCCCGGAACTTGGGCCCGACCGCCAAACCGGACCTTAGGCCCGACTGCCACCCCGGACCTTGGGCCCGACCGCCACCACAGACCTTGGTTCTGACCGCCACCCTGGACGTTGGACCCGACCACCACCCGGGATCTTGATACCGACCACCACCCCGGACGTTGGGACCGACCGCCACACCGGACATTGGCTCCGACCGCCACGCTCGACTTTGGGACCGACCGTCACCCCGGACCTTTGTTCCCACCGCCACCCCAGATCTTGGTTCTGGCCGCAATCTCAGACCGTGGTTCCGACCGCCACCCCGGACCTTGGGTCCAGCCGCCAGCCCGGACCTTGGGCCCGACCGCCACACCGGACCTTAGGCCCGACTGCCACCCCGGACCTTGGGCCCGACCGCCACCCCAGACCAAGGGTCCGACCGCCACCCCGGACATTGGGTCCGACCGCCACGCCCGACCTTGGGACCGACCGTCACCCCGGACATTGGGTCCGACCGCCACGCCCGACCTTGGGTCGATCCGCCACCCTGGACCTTGGTTCCGACTGCCAGCCCGGACCTTGGTTCCGACGGCCATCCCGGACATTGGTTCCGATTGCCACCCCGGACCTTGGTTCCGACCGACACGCCGTACCTTGGTTCCGACCGCCACCCTGGACCATGGTTCCGACTGGCACCCCGGACTTGGGTCGATCCGCCACCCCGGACCTTGGTTCCGACTGCCACCCCGGACCTTGGTTCCAACAGCCACGCTGGACCTTGTTTCAAACCGCCACCCCGGACCTCGGTTCCAACCGCCACCCCGGACCTCGGTTCCAACCGCCACCCCGGACATTGTATCCGCCCAACGCCCCAGACCTTGGACCTGACCGCCACACCGGACCATAGGCCCGACTGCCACCCCAGACCTTGGGCCCGACCGTCACCCCAGACCTTGGTTCCGACCGCCACACCGGACGTTGGAAAAGACCGCCACCCCGGACCTTGGTTCGGGTCACTACCCCGGAACTTGGGTCCGGCCGCCACCCCGGACCTTGGACCCGACCGCCACCCCGGACCTTGGGCCCGATCTTCACCCTGGGCCTTGGGTCCGGCCGGCACACCGGACCATGGGCCCGACTGCCACACCGGACCATGGGCCCGACCACCACCCCGGACCACGGTTCCGACCGCCACCCCGGACGTTGGGTCCGACCGCCACACCCGACCTTGGGACCGACCGTCACCCCGGACATTGGTTCTGACCGCCACCCCGGACCATGGTTCCGACTGGCACCCCGGACCTTGGGTCGATCCGCCACGTCGGACCTTGGTTCCGACTGCCACCCTGGACCTTGGTTCCGACCGCCAAGTCGGACCTTGTTTCAAACCGCCACCCCGGACCTCGGTTCCAACCGCCACCCCAGACATTGGTTCCGACTTGCACCCCGGACCTTGGGTCGATCCGCCACCCTGGCCCTTGGTTCCGACTGCCACCCCGGACCTTGGTTCCGACCGCCACGCCGGACCTTGTCTCAAACCGGCACCCTGGACCTCGGTTCCAACCGCCACCCCTGACATTGGTTCCAGCCGCCACCCCGGACCTTGGGCCCGACCGGCACACCGGACCTTAGGCCCGACTGCCACCCCGGACCTTGGGCCCAACCGTCACCCCAGACCTTGGTTCCGACCGCCACCCCGGACCTTGGTTCCGGCCGCCACCCCGGACGTTGGGCCAGACCACCACACTGGACCTTAGGCCCGACTGCCACCCCGGACCTTGGGCCCGACCGCCACCCCAGACCTTGGTTCCGACCGCCACCCCGAACGTTGGACCCGACCGCCACCCGGGATCTTGATACCGACTGCCACCCCGGACCTTGGTCCCGAACGACACGCCGGACCCTGGGTCCGACCGCCAGCCCGGACATTGGGTCTGACCGCCACGCCCGACCTTGGGACCGACCGTCACCCCAGACCTTGGTTCCGATCGCCACCCTGGACCATGGTTCCCACTGGCACCCCGGACCTTGGGTCGATCCGCCACCCCGGACCTTGGTTCCGACTGCCACCCCGGACCTTGGTTCCGACCGCGACGCCGGACCTTGTTTCAAATCGCCACCCCGGACATTGGTTCCGGCCGCCACCCCGGACGTTGGGCCAGACCGCCACACTGGACCTTAGGCCCGACTGCCACCCCGGACCTTGGGCCCGACCGCAACCCCAGACTTTGGTTCCGACCTCCACCCCAGACGTTGGACCCGACCGCCACCCAGGATCTTGATACCGACCGCCACCCCGGACCTTGGTTCCGACCACCACCCCGGACCTTGGGACCGACCGCCTTCCCGGACCTTGGTTCCGACCGCCACCCCGGGCCATGGTTCCGACTGGCACCGCGGACCTTGGGTCGATCCGCCACCCCGGACCTTGGTTCCGACTGCCACCCCGGACATTGGTTCCGACCGCCACGCCGGGCCTTGTTTCAAACCGCCACCCCGGACCTCTGTTCCAACCGCCACCCCGCACATTAGGTCCGGCCTCCACCCCGGAACTTGGGCCCGACCGCCAAACCGGACCTTAGGCCCGACTGCCACCCCGGACCTTGGGCCCGACCGCCACCACAGACCTTGGTTCTGACCGCCACCCTGGACGTTGGACCCGACCACCACCCGGGATCTTGATACCGACCACCACCCCGGACGTTGGGACCGACCGCCACACCGGACATTGGCTCCGACCGCCACGCTCGACTTTGGGACCGACCGTCACCCCGGACCTTGGGTCCGACCGCCACCTCGGACCATGGTTCCGACTGGCACCTCGGACCTTCGGTCGATCCGCCACCCCGGACCTTGGTTCTGACTGCCACCCCGGACCTTGGTTCCGACCGCCACGCCTGACCTTGTTTCAAACCGCCACCCCGGACCTCGGTTCCAACCGCCACCCCGGACATTGGTTCCGGCCACCACCCCGGACCTTGGGCCCGACCGCCACACCGGACCTTAGGCCTGACTGCCACCCCGGACCTTGGGCCCGACCGCCACCCCAGACCTTGGTTCCGACCACCACCCCGGACTTCGGGCCCCGACCGCCACCCGGGATCTTGGTACCGACCGCCACCCCGGAACTTGGTTCCGACCACCACCCCAGACCTTGGGTCCGACCGCCACCCCGGACGTTGGGTCCGACCGCCACCCCGGACGTTGGGTCCGACCGTCACGCACGACCTTGGGACCGACCGTCACGCCGGACCTTGGTTCCGACCGCCACCCCGGACCATGGTTCCGACTGGCACCCCGTACCTTGGGTCGATCCGCCACCCCGGACCTTGGTTCTGACTGCCACCCCGGACCTTGGTTCCGACCGCCACGCCTGACCTTGGTTCCAACCGCCACCCCGGACCTCGGTTCCAACCGCCACCCCGGACATTGGTTCCGGCCCCCACCCCGGACCTTGGGCCTGACCGCCACACCAGACCTTAGGCCCGACTGCCACCCCGGACCTTGGGATCGACCGTCACCCCAGACCTTGGTTCCGACCGCCACCCCGGACGTTGGACCCGACCGCCATCCGGCATCTTGGTACCGACCGCTACCCCGGACCTTGCTTCCGACCGCCACCCCGGACCTTGGGTCTGACCACCACCATGGACATTGGTTCCGACCGCCACCCTGGACCTTGGTTCGGACCGACACGTCGGACCTTGTTTCCGACCGCCACCCCAGACGTTGGGTCGGACCGCCACCCCGGACGTTGGGTCCGACCGCCACGCCCGACCTTGGGACCGACCATCCCCCCGGACCTTGGTTCCGACTGGCACCCCGGACCTTGGGTCGATCCGCCACCCCGGACCTTGGTTCTGACTGCCACCCCGGACCTTGGTTCCGACTGCCACCCCGGACCGTGGTTCCGACCGCCACGCCTGACCTTGTTTCAAACCGCCACCCCGGACCTTGGTTCCAACCGCCACCCCGGACATTGGTTCCGCCCACCACCCCGGACCTTAGTTCTGGCCACCACCCCGGACCTTGGTTCGGGTCACTACCCCGGGCCTTGGGTCCGGCCGCCACCCCGGACCTTGGGCCCGACTGCCACACCGGACCATGGGCCCGACCACCACCCCGGACCGCGGTTCCGACCGCCACCCCGGACCTTGGTTCCCACCGCCACCCCAGATCTTGGTTCTGGCCGCAGTCTCAGACCGTGGTTCCGACCGCCACCCCGGACCTTGGGTCCAGCCGCCAGCCCGGACCTTGGGCCCGACCGCCACACCGGACCTTAGGCCCGACTGCCACCCCGGACCTTGGGCCCGACCGCCACCCCAGACCAAGGGTCCGACCACCACCCCGGACATTGGGTCCGACCGCCACGCCCGACCTTGGGACCGACCGTCACCCCGGACATTGGGTCCGACCGCCACGCCCGACCTTGGGTCGATCCGCCACCCCGGACCTTGGTTCCGACTGCCAGCCCGGACCTTGGTTCCGACGGCCATCCCGGACGTTGGGTCCGACCGCCACGACCGACCTTGGTTCCGACCGTCACCCCGGACCTTGGTACCGACCGCCACCCTGGACCATGGTTCCGACTGGCACCCCCGACTTGTGTCGATCCGCCACCCCGGACCTTGGTTCCGACTGCCACCCCGGACCTTGGTTCCGACGGCCACGCCGGACCTTGTTTCAAACCGCCACCCCGGACCTCGGTTCCGACCGCCACCCCGGGCATTGGTTCCGACCGCCACCCCGGACCTTGGTCCCGAACGACACGCCGGACCCTGGGTCCGACCGCCAGCCCGGACGTTGGGTCTGACCGCCACGCCCGACCTTGGGACCGACCGTCACCCCAGACCTTGGTTCCGATCGCCACCCTGGACCATGGTTCCCACTGGCACCCCGGAGCTTGGGTCGATCCGCCACCCCGGACCTTGGTTCCGACTGCCACCCCGGACCTTGGTTCCGACCGCGACGCCGGACCTTGTTTCAAATCACCACCCCGGACATTGGTTCCGGCCGCCACCCCGGACCTTGGGCCCGACCGCCACCCCAGACCTTGGTTCCGACCGCCACCCCGGACGTTGGACCCGATGCCACCCAGGATCTTGATACCGACCGCCTTCCTGGACCTTGGTTCCGACCGCCACCCCGGACCATGGTTCCGACTGGCACCGCGGACCTTGGGTCGATCCGCCACCCCGGACCTTGGTTCCGACTGCCACCCCGGACCTTGGTTCCGACCGCCACCCCGGACGTTGGGTCCGACCGCCACGCCCGACCTTGGGACCGACCGTCACCCCGGACATTTGTTCTGACCGCCACCCCGGACCATGGTTATGGCTGGCACCCCGGACCTTGGATCGATCCGCCATGTCGGACCTTGGTTCCGACTGCCACCCTGGACCTTGGTTCCGACCGCCAAGTCGGACCTTGTTTCAAACCGCCACCCCGGACCTCGGTTCCAACCGCCACCCCAGACATTGGTTCCGACTTGCACCCCGGACCTTGGGTCGATCCGCCACCCTGGCCCTTGGTTCCGACAGCCACCCCGGACCTTGGTTCCGACCGCCACGCCGGACCTTGTCTCAAACCGGCACCCCGGACCTCGGTTCCAACCGCCACCCCGGACATTGGTTCCAGCCGCCACCCCGGACCTTGGACCCGACCGGCACACCGGACCTTAGGCCCGACTGCCACCCCGGACCTTGGGCCCAACCGTCACCCCAGACCTTGGTTCCGACCGCCACCCCGGACCTTGGTTCCGGCCGACACGCCGGACCTTTGGTCCGACCGCCACCCCGGACCTTGGGTCCGACTGCCACGCCAGACATTGGTTCCGGCCGCCACCTCGTTCCTTGGTTCCGGCCGCCACCCCGGACCTTGTTTCCGAACGCCACGCCCGAACTTGGTTCCGGCCGCCACCTCGTTCCTTGGATCCGGCCGCCACCCCGGACCTTGTTTCCGACCGCCACCCCGGACGTTGGACCCGTCCGCCACCCGGGATCTTGGTACCGACCGCCCCGCCCGACCTTGTGACCGACCATCACCCCAGACCTTGTTTCCGACCGCCACCCCGGACGTTGGACCCGACCGCCACCCGGGATCTTGGTACCGACCGCCACCCCGGACCTTGGTTCCGACCACCACCCCGGACGTTGGATCCGACCGCCACGCCCGACCTTTGGACCGACCGTCACCCCGTACCTTGGTTCCGACAGCCACCCCGGACCATGGTTCAGACTGGCACCCCGCACCTTTGGTCGATCCGCCACCCCGGACCTTGGTTCCGACTGCCACCCCGGACCTTGGTTCCGACCGCGACGCCGGACCTTGTTTCAAATCGCCACCCGGTCATTGGTTCCGGCCGCCACCCCGGACGTTGGGCCACACCACCACACTGGACCTTAGGCCCGACTGCCACCCCAGACCTTGGTTCCGACCGCCACCCCGAACGTTGGACCCGACCGCCACCCGGGATCTTGATACCGACTGCCACCCCGGACCTTGATCCCGAACGACACGCCGGACCCTGGGTCCGACCGCCAGCCCGGACGTTGGGTCTGACCGCCACGCCCGACCTTGGGACCGACCGTCACCCCAGACCTTGGTTCCGATCGCCACCCTGGACCATGGTTCCCACTGGCACCCCGGACCTTGGGTCGATCCGCCACCCCGGACCTTGGTTCCGACTGCCACCCCGGACCTTGGTTCCGACCGCGACGCCGGACCTTGTTTCAAATCGCCACCCCGGACATTGGTTCCGGCCGCCACCCCGGACGTTGGGCCAGACCGCCACACTGGACCTTAGGCCCGACTGCCACCCCGGACCTTGGGCCCGACCGCAACCCCAGACCTTGGTTCCGACCGCCACCCCGGACGTTGGACCCGACCGCCACCCAGGATCTTGATACCGACCGCCACCCCGGACCTTGGTTCCGACCACCACCCCGGACCTTGGGACCGACAGCCTTCCCGGACCTTGGTTCCGACCGCCACCCCGGACCATGGTTCCGACTGGCACCTCGGACCTTGGGTCGATCCGCCACCCCGGACCTTGGTTCCGACTGCCACCCCGGACCTTGGTTCCGACCGCCACGCCGGGCCTTGTTTCAAACCGCCACCCCGGACCTCAGTTCCAACCGTCACCCCGCACATTAGTTCCGGCCGCCACCCCGGACATTGGGCCTGACCGCCAAACCGGACCTTAGGCCCGACTGCCACCCCGGACCTTGGGCCCGACCGCCACCCCAGACCTTGGTTCCGACCGCCACCCTGGACGTTGGACCCGACCACCACCCGGGATCTTGATACCAACCGCCACCCCGGACCTTGGTTCCGACCACCACCCCGGACGTTGGGACCGACCGCCACACCGGACATTGGCTCCGACCACCACGCTCGACTTTGGGACCGACCGTCACCCCGGACCTTGGTTCCGACCACCACACCGGACCATGGTTCCGACTGGCACCCCGGACCTTGGGTCGATCCGCCAGCCCGGAACGTGGTTCCGACCGCCACGCCAGAACTTATTTCAAACCGCCACCCCGGACCTCGGTTCCAACCGCCACCCCGGACCTCGGTTCCAACCACCACCCCGGACATTGTATCCGGCCAACACCCCGGACCTTGGGCCTGACCGCCACACCGGACCTTAGGCCCGACTGCCACCCCAGACCTTGGGCCCAACCGTCACCCCAGACCTTGGTTCCGACCGCCACCCCGGACGTTGGGCCCGACCGCCACCCGGGATCTTGGTACCGACCGCCACCCCGGACCTTGGTTCCGACGACCACTCCAGACCTTGGGTCAGACCACCACCACGGACATTGGGTCCGACCGCCACGTGCGACCTTGGGACCGATCGTCACCCTGGACCTTGGTTCCGACTGCCATCCCGGACCATGGTTCCGACTGGCACCCCGGACCTTGGGTCGATCCGCCACCCCGGACCTTGGTTCTGACTGCCACCCATGACCTTGGTTCCGACAGCCACGCCGGACCTTGTGTCAAACCGCCGCCCCGGACCTCGGTTCCAACCGCCACCCGGGACATTGGTTCCGGCCGCCACCTCGGACCTTGGGCCCGACCGCCACACCGGACCTTAGGCCTGACTGCCACCCCGGACCTTGGGCCCGACCGCCACCCCAGACCTTGGTTCCGACCACCACCCCGGACTTTGGGCCCCGACCGCCACCCGGGATCTTGGTTCCGACCGCCACCCCGGACGTTGGACCCGACCGCCATCCGGCATCTTGGTACCGACCGCTACCCCGGACCTTGCTTCCGACCACCACCCCGGACCTTGGGTCTGACCACCACCATGGACATTGGTTCCGACCGCCACCCCGGACCTTGGTTCCGACCGACACGTCGGACCTTGGGTCCGAACGCCACCCCAGACGTTGGGTCGGACCGCCACCACGGACGTTGGGTCCGATCGCCACGCCCGACCTTGGGACTGACCATCACCCCGGACCTTGGTTCCGACCGCCACCCCGGACCATGGTTCCGACTGGCACCCCGGACCTTGGGTCGATCCGCCACCCCGGACCTTGGTTCTGACTGCCACCCCGGACCTTGGTTCCGACTGCCGCCCCGGACCTTAGTTCCGAGCGCCACGCCTGACCTTGTTTCAAACCGCCACCCCGGACCTTGGTTCCAACCGCCACCCCGGACATTGGTTCCGCCCACCACCCCGGACCTTAGTTCTGGCCACCACCCCGGACCTTGGTTCGGGTCACTACCCCGGACCTTGGGTCCGGCCGCCACCCCGGACCTTGGACTTGACCGCCACCCCGGACTTTGGGCCCGATCTTCACCCCGGGCCTTGGGTCTGGCCGCCACCCCGGACCTTGGGCCCGACTGCCACACCGGACCATGGGCCCGACCACCACCCCGGACCGCGGTTCCGACCGCCACCCCGGACCTTGGTTCCCACCGCCACCCCAGATCTTGGTTCTGGCCGCAATCTCAGACCGTGGTTCCGACCGCCACCCCGGACCTTGGGTCCAGCCGCCAGCCCGGACCTTGGGCCCGACCGCCACACCGGACCTTAGGCCCGACTGCCACCCCGGACCTTGGGCCCGAACGCCACCCCAGACCAAGGGTCCGACCGCCACCCCGGACATTGGGTCCGACCGCCACGCCCGACCTTGGGACCGACCGTCACCCCGGACATTGGGTCCGACCGCCACGCCCGACCTTGGGTCGATCCGCCACCCCGGACCTTGGTTCCGACTGCCAGCCCGGACCTTGGTTCCGACGGCCACCCCGGACATTGGTTCCGATTGCCACCCCGGACCTTGGTTCCGACCGACACGCCGTACCTTGAGTCCAACCGCCAGCCCGGACGTTGGGTCCGACCGCCACGACCGACCTTGGTTCCGACCGTCACCCCAGACCTTGGTTCCGACCGCCACCCTGGACCATGGTTCCGACTGGCACCCCGGACTTGGGTCGATCCGCCACCCCGGACCTTGGTTCCGACTGCCACCCCGGACCTTGGTTCCAACAGCCACGCTGGACCTTGTTTCAAACCGCCACCCCGGACCTCGGTTCCAACCGCCACCCCGGACCTCGGTTCCAACTGCCACCCCGGACATTGTATCCGCCCAACGCCCCAGACCTTGGACCTGACCGCCACACCGGACCATAGGCCCGACTGCCACCCCAGACCTTGGGCCCGACCGTCACCCCAGACCTTGGTTCCGACCGCCACCCCGGACGTTGGAAAAGACCGCCACCTGGGATCTTGGTACCGACCGCCACCCCGGACCTTGGTTCGCGTCACTACCCCGGAACTTGGGTCCGGCCGCCACCCCGGACCTTGGACTCGACCGCCACCCCGGGCCTTGGGCCCGATCTTCACCCCGGGCCTTGGGTCCGGCCGGCACACCGGACCTTGGGCCCGACTGCCACACCGGACCATGGGCCCGACCACCACCCCGGACCGCGGTTCCGACCGCCACCCCGGACGTTGGGTCCGACCGCCACACCCGACCTTGGGACCGACCGTCACCCCGGACATTGGTTCTGACCGCCACCCCGGACCATGGTTCCGACTGGCACCCCGGACCTTGGGTCGATCCGCCACGTCGGACCTTGGTTCCGACTGCCACCCTGGACCTTGGTTCCGACCGCCAAGTCGGACCTTGTTTCAAACCGCCACCCCGGACCTCGGTTCCAACCGCCACCCCAGACATTGGTTCCGACTTGCACCCCGGACCTTGGGTCGATCCGCCACCCCGGCCCTTGGTTCCGACTGCCACCCCGGACCTTGGTTCCGACCGCCACGCCGGACCTTGTCTCAAACCGGCACCCCGGACCTCGGTTCCAACCGCCACCCCTGACATTGGTTCCAGCCGCCACCCCGGACCTTGGGCCCGACCGGCACACCGGACCTTAGGCCCGACTGCCACCCCGGACCTTGGGCCCAACCGTCACCCCAGACCTTGGTTCCGACCGCCACCCCGGACCTTGGTTCCGGCCGACACGCCGGACCTTTGGTCCGACCGCCACCCCGGACCTTGGGTCCGACTGCCACGCCAGACATTGGTTCCGGCCGCCACCTCGTTCCTTGGTTCCGGCGGCCACCCCGGACCTTGTTTCCGAACGCCACGCCCGAACTTGGTTCCGGCCGCCACCTCGTTCCTTGGATCCGGCCGCCACCCCGGACCTTGTTTCCGACCGCCACCCCGGACGTTGAGTCCGACCGCCACCCCGGACGTTGGGTCCGACCGTCACGCACGACCTTGGGACCGACCGTCACCCCGGACCTTGGTTCCGACCGCCACCCCGGACCATGGTTCCGACTGGCACCCCGGACCTTGGGTCGATCCGCCACCCCGGACCTTGGTTCTGACTGCCACCCCGGACCTTGGTTCCGACCGCCACGCCTGACCTTGTTTCAAACCGCCACCCCGGACCTCGGTTCCAACCGCCACCCCGGACATTGGTTCCGGCCACCACCCCGGACCTTGGGCCTGACCGCCACACCGGACCTTAGGCCCGACTGCCACCCCGGACCTTGGGATCGACCGTCACCCCAGACCTTGGTTCCGACCGCCACCCCGGACGTTGGACCCGACCGCCATCCGGCATCTTGGTACCGACCGCTACCCCGGACCTTGCTTCCGACCACCACCCCGGACCTTGGGTCTGACCACCACCATGGACATTGGTTCCGACCGCCACCCTGGACCTTGGTTCCGACCGACACGTCGGACCTTGGGTCCGAACGCCACCCCAGACGTTGGGTCGGACCGCCACCACGGACGTTGGGTCCGATTGCCACGCCCGACCTTCGGACTGACCATCACCCCGGACCTTGGTTCCGACCGCCAACCCGGACCATGGTTCCGACTGGCACCCCGGACCTTGGGTCGATCCGCCACCCCGGACCTTGGTTCTGACTGCCACCCCGGACCTTGGTTCCGACTGCCGCCCCGGACCTTAGTTCCGACCGCCACGCCTGACCTTGTTTCAAACCGCCACCCCGGACCTTGGTTCCAACCGCCACCCGGGACATTGGTTCCGCCCACCACCCCGGACCTTAGTTCTGGCCACCACCCCGGACCTTGGTTCGGGTCACTACTCCGGACCTTGGGTCCGGCCGCCACCCCGGACCTTGGACCCGACCGCCACCCCGGACATTGGGCCCGATCTTCACCCCGGGCCTTGGGTCTGGCCGCCACCCCGGACCTTGGGCCCGACTGCCACACCGGACCATGGGCCCGACCACCACCCCGGACCGTGGTTCCGACCGCCACCCCGGACCTTGGTTCCCACCGCCACCCCAAATCTTGGTTCTGGCCGCAATCTCAGACCGTGGTTCCGACCGCCACCCCGGACCTTGGGTCCAGCCGCCAGCCCGGACCTTGGGCCCGACCGCCACCCCGGACATTGGGTCCGACCGCCACCCCGGACATTGGGTCCGACCGCCACGCCCGACCTTGGGACCGACCGTCACCCCGGACATTGGGTCCGACCGCCACGCCCGACCTTGGGTCGATCCGCCACCCCGGACCTTGGTTCCGACTGCCAGCCCGGACCTTGGTTCCGACGGCCATCCCGGACATTGGTTCCGATTGCCACCCCGGACCTTGGTTCCGACCGACACGCCGTACCTTGATTCCGACCGCCATCCCGGACGTTGGGTCCGACCGCCACGACCGACCTTGGTTCCGACCGTCACCCCGGACCTTGGTTCTGACCGCCACCCTGGACCATGGTTCCGACCGGCACCCCGGACTTGGTTCGATCCGCCACCCCGGACCTTGGTTCCGACTGCCACCCCGGACCTTGGTTCCGACCGCCACCCCGGACGTTGGACCCAACCTCCACCCGGGATCTTGGTACCGACCGCCACCCCGGACCTTGGTTCCGACCACCACCCTGGACCTTGGGTCCGACCTCCCCCCCGGACGTTTGGTCCGACCGCCACGCCCGACCTTGGGACCGACCGTCACCCTGGACCTTGGTTCCCACCGCCACCTCGGACCATGGTTCCCACTGGCACCCGGACCTTTGGTCGATCCGCCACCCCGGACCTTGGTTCCGACTGCCACCCCGGACCTTGGTTCCGACCGCGACGCCGGACCTTGTTTCAAATCGCCACCCCGGACATTGGTTCCGGCCGCCACCCCGGATGTTGGGCCAGACCACCACACTGGACCTTAGGCCCGACTGCCACCCCGGACCTTGGGCCCGACCGCCACCCCAGACCTTGGTTCCGACCGCCACCCCGAACGTTGGACCCGACCGCCACCCGGGATCTTGATACCGACTGCCACCCCGGACCTTGGTCCCGAACGACACGCCGGACCCTGGGTCCGACCGCCAGCCCGGACGTTGGGTCTGACCGCCACGCCCGACCTTGGGACCGACCGTCACCCCAGACCTTGGTTCCGATCGCCACCCTGGACCATGGTTCCCACTGGCACCCCGGACCTTGGGTCGATCCGCCACCCCGGACCTTGGTTCCGACTGCCACCCCGGACCTTGGTTCCGACCGCGACGCCGGACCTTGTTTCAAATCGCCACCCCGGACATTGGTTCCGGCCGCCACCCCGGACGTTGGGCCAGACCGCCACACTGGACCTTAGGCCCGACTGCCACCCCGGACCTTGGGCCCGACCGCAACCCCAGACCTTGGTTCCGACCGCAACCCCGGACGTTGGACCCGACCGCCACCCAGGATCTTGATACCGACCGCCACCCCGGACCTTGGTTCCGACCACCACCCCGGACCTTGGGACCGACCGCCTTCCCGGACCTTGGTTCCGACCGCCACCCCGGACCATGGTTCCGACTGGCACCGCGGACCTTGGGTCGATCTGCCACCCCGGACCTTGGTTCCGACTGCCACCCCGGACCTTGGTTCCGACCGCCACGCCGGGCCTTGTTTCAAACCGCCACCCCGGACCTCAGTTCCAACCGCCACCCCGCACATTAGTTCCGGCCACCACCCCGGACATTGGGCCCGACCGCCAAACCGGACCTTAGGCCCGACTGCCACCCCGGACTTTGGGCCCGACCGCCACCCCAGACCTTGGTTCCGACCGCCACCCTGGACGTTGGACCCGACCACCACCCGGGATCTTGATACCAACCGCCACCCCGGACCTTGGTTCCGACCACCACCCCGGACGTTGGGACCGACCGCCACACCGGACATTGGCTCCGACCACCACGCTCGACTTTGGGACCGACCGTCACCCCGGACCTTGGTTCCGACCGCCACACCGGACCATGGTTCCGACTGGCACCCCGGACCTTGGGTCGATCCGCCAGCCCGGAACTTGGTTCCGACCGCCACGCCAGAACTTATTTCAAACCGCCACCCCGGACCTCGGTTCCAACCGCCACCCCGGACCTCGGTTCCAACCACCACCCCGGACATTGTATCCGGCCAACACCCCGGACCTTGGGCCTGACCGCCACACCGGACCTTAGGCCCGACTGCCACCCCAGACCTTGGGCCCAACCGTCACCCCAGACCTTGCTTCCGACCACCACCCCGGACATTGGGTCCGACGCCCCGCCCGACCTTGGGACCGACCATCACCCCAGACCTTGGTTCCGATCGCCACCCCGGACGTTGGACCCGACCGCCACCCGGGATCTTGGTACCGACCGCCACCCCGGACCTTGGTTCCGACCGCCAGCCCGGACGTTGGGTCTGATCGCCACGCCCGAACTTGGGACCAACCGTCACCGCAGACCTTGGTTCCGATCGCCATCCCGGACCTTGGGTCCGACCTCCACCCCGGACGTTTGGTCCGACCGCCACGCCCGACCTTGGGACCGACCATCACCCCGAGCCTTTGTTCCGACCGCCACTCTGGACCATGGTTCCCACTGGCACCCCGGACCTTGGGTCGATCCGCCACCCCGGACCTTGGTTCCGACTGCCACCCCGGACCTTGGTTCCGACAGCCACGCCGGACCTTGTTTCAAACCGCCACCCCGGACCTCGGTTCCGACCGCCACCCTGGGCATTGGTTCCAGCAGCCACCCCGGACCTTTGGCCCGACCGCCACACCGGCCCTTCGGCCCGACTGCCACCACAGACCTTTGGCCTGACCGCCACCCCGGACGTTGGACCCGACCGCCACCCGGGATCTTGGTACCGACCGACACCCCGGTCATTGGTTCCGACCACCACCCGGGACCTTGGGACCAACCGCCTTCCCGGATGTTGGGTCCGACCGCCACGCTCGACCTTGGGACCGACCGTCACCCCGGACCTTGGTTCCAACCGCCACCCCGGACCATGGTTCCGACTGGCACCCCGGACCTTGGGTCGATCCGCCACCCCGGACCTTGGTTCCGACTGCCACCCCGGACATTGGTTCCGACCGCCACGCCGGGCCTTGTTTCAAACCGCCACCCCGGACCTCTGTTCCAACCGCCACCCCGCACATTAGGTCCGGCCTCCACCCCGGAACTTGGGCCCGACCGCCAAACCGGACCTTAGGCCCGACTGCCACCCCGGACCTTGGGCCCGACCGCCACCACAGACCTTGGTTCCGACCGCCACCCTGGACGTTGGACCCGACCACCACCCGGGATCTTGATACCGACCGCCACCCCGGACCTTGGTTCCGACCACCACCCCGGACGTTGGGACCGACCGCCACACCGGACATTGGCTCCGACCGCCACGCTCGACTTTGGGACCGACCGTCACCCCGGACCTTGGGTCCGACCGCCACCTCGGACCATGGTTCCGACTGGCACCTCGGACCTTGGGTCGATCCGCCACCCCGGACCTTGGTTCTGACTGCCACCCCGGACCTTGGTTCCGACCGCCACGCCTGACCTTGTTTCAAACCGCCACCCCGGACCTCGGTTCCAACCGCCACCCCGGAACTTGGGCCTGACTGCCACCCCAGACCTTGGGCCCGACCGCCACCCCAGACCTTGGTTCCGACCACCACCCCGGACTTCGGGCCCCGACCGCCACCCGGGATCTTGGTACCGACCGCCACCCCGGCACTTGGTTCCGACCACCACCCCAGACCTTGGGTCCGACCGCCACCCCGGACGTTGGGTCCGACCGCCACCCCGGACGTTGGGTCCGACCGTCACGCACGACCTTGGGACCGACCGTCACGCCGGACCTTGGTTCCGACCGCCACCCCGGACCATGGTTCCGACTGGCACCCTGGACCTTGGGTCGATCCGCCACCCCGGACCTTGGTTCTGACTGCCACCCCGGACCTTTGTTCCGACCGCCATGCCTGACCTCGGTTCCAACCGCCACCCCGGACCTCGGTTCCAACCGCCACCCCGGACATTGGTTCCGGCCACCACCCCGGACCTTGGGCCTGACCGCCACAACGGACCTTAGGCCCGACTGCCACCCCGGACCTTGGGATCGACCGTCACCCCAGACCTTGGTTCCGACCGCCACCCCGGACGTTGGACCCGACCGCCATCCGGCATCTTGGTACCGACCGCTACCCCGGACCTTGCTTCCGACCACCACCCCGGACCTTGGGTCTGACCACCACCATGGACATTGGTTCCGACCGCCACCCTGGACCTTGGTTCGGACCGACACGTCGGACCTTGTTTCCGACCGCCACCCCAGACGTTGGGTCGGACCGCCACCCCGGACGTTGGGTCCGACCGCCACACCCGACCTTGGGACCGACCATCACCCCGGACCTTGGTTCCGACTGGCACCCCGGACCTTGGGTCGATCCGCCACCCCGGACCTTGGTTCTGACTGCCACCCCGGACCTTGGATCCGACTGCCACCCCGGACCGTGGTTCCGACCGCCACGCCTGACCTTGTTTCAAACCGCCACCCCGGACCTTGGTTCCAACCGCCACCCCGGACATTGGTTCCGCCCACCACCCCGGACCTTAGTTCTGGCCACCACCCCGGACCTTGGTTCGGGTCACTACCCCGGGCCTTGGGTCCGCCCGCCACCCCGGACCTTGGGCCCGACTGCCACACCGGACCATGGGCCCGACCACCACCCCGGACCGCGGTTCCGACCGCCACCCCGGACCTTGGTTCCCACCGCCACCCCAGATCTTGGTTCTGGCCGCAATCTCAGACCGTGGTTCCGACCGCCACCCCGGACCTTGGGTCCAGCCGCCAGCCCGGACCTTGGGCCCGACCGCCACACCGGACCTTAGGCCCGACTGCCACCCCGGACCTTGGGCCCGACCGCCACCCCAGACCAAGGGTCCGACCGCCACCCCGGACATTGGGTCCGACCGCCACGCCCGACCTTGGGACCGACCGTCACCCCGGACATTGGGTCCGACCGCCACGCCGGACAATGGGTCGATCCGCCACCCCGGACCTTGGTTCCAACTGCCAGCCCGGACCTTGGTTCCGACGGCCATCCCGGACGTTGGGTCCGACCGCCACGACCGACCTTGGTTCCGACCGTCACCCCGGACCTTGGTTCCGACCGCCACCCTGGACCATGGTTCCGACTGGCACCCCCGACTTGTGTCGATCCACCACCCCGGACCTTGGTTCTGACTGCCACACCGGACCTTGGTTCCGACGGCCACGCCGGTCCTTGTTTCAAACCGCCACCCCGGACCTCGGTTCCGACCGCCACCCCGGGCATTGGTCCGACCGCCACCCCGGACCTTGGTCCCGAACGACACGCCGGACCCTGGGTCCGACCGCCAGCCCGGACGTTGGGTCTGACCGCCACGCCCGACCTTGGGACCGACCGTCACCCCTGAGCTTGGTTCCGATCACCACCCTGGACCATGGTTCCCACTGGCACCCCGGAGCTTGGGTCGATCCGCCACCCCGGACCTTGGTTCCGACTGCCACCCCGGACCTTGGTTCCGACCGCGACGCCGGACCTTGTTTCAAATCACCACCCCGGACATTGGTTCCGGCCGCCACCCCGGACGTTGGGCCAGACCGCCACACTGGACCTTAGGCCCAACTGCCACCCCGGACCTTGGGCCCGACCGCCACCCCAGACCTTGGTTCCGACCGCCACCCCAGACGTTGGACCCGATGCCACCCAGGATCTTGATACCGACCGCCTTCCCGGACCTTGGTTCCGACCGCCACCCCGGACCATGGTTCCGACTGGCACCGCGGACCTTGGGTCGATCCGCCACGCCGGACCTTGGTTCCGACTGCCACCCCGGACCTTGGTTCCGACCGCCACACCGGACGTTGGGTCCGGCCGCCACGCCCGACCTTGGGACCGACCGTCACCCCGGACATTGGTTCTGACCGCCACCCCGGACCATGGTTCCGACTGGCACCCCGGACCTTGGGTCGATCCGCCACGTCGGACCTTGGTTCCGACTGCCACCCTGGACCTTGGTTCCGACCGCCAAGTCGGACCTTGTTTCAAACCGCCACCCCGGACCTCGGTTCCAACCGCCACCCCAGACATTGGTTCCGACTTGCACCCCGGACCTTGGGTCGATCCGCCACCCCGGCCCTTGGTTCCGACTGCCACCCCGGACCTTGGTTCCGACCGCCACGCCGGACCTTGTTTCAAACCGGCACCCCGGACCTCGGTTCCAACCGCCACCCCGGACATTGGTTCCAGCCGCCACCCCGGACCTTGGGCCCGACCGGCACACCGGACCTTAGGCCCGACTGCCACCCCGGACCTTGGGCCCAACCGTCACCCCAGACCTTGGTTCCGACCGCCACCCCGGACCTTGGTTCCGGCCGACACGCCGGACCTTTGGTCCGACCGCCACCCCGGACCTTGGGTCCGACCGCCACGCCAGACATTGGTTCCGGCCGCCACTTCGTTCCTTGGTTCCGGCCGCCACCCCGGACCTTGTTTCCGAACGCCACGCCCGAACTTGGTTCCGGCCGCCACCTCGTTCCTTGGATCCGGCCGCCACCCCGGACCTTGTTTCCGACCGCCAACCCGGACGTTGGACCCGTCTGCCACCCGGGATCTTGGTTCCGACCGCCACCCCGGACATTGGGTCCGACCGCCCCGCCCGACCTTGGGACCGACCATCACCCCAGACCTTGTTTCCGACCGCCACCCCGGACGTTGGACCCGACCGCCACCCGGGATCTTGGTACCGACCGCCACCCCGGACCTTGGTTCCGACCACCACCCCGGACGTTGGATCCGACCGCCACGCCCGACCTTTGGACCGACCGTCACCCCGTACCTTGGTTCCGACAGTCACCCCGGACCATGGTTCAGACTGGCACCCCGCACCTTGGGTCGATCCGCCACCCCAGACCTTGGTTCCGACTGCCACCCCGGACGTTGGACCCGACCGCCACCCGGGATCTTGGTACCGACCGCCACCCCGGACCTTGGTTCCGACCACCCACCCCGGACGTTGGATCCGACCGCCACGCCCGACCTTTGGACCGACCGTCACCCCGTACCTTGGTTCCGACAGCCACCCCGGACCATGGTTCAGACTGGCACCCCGCACCTTGGGTCGATCCGCCACCCCAGACCTTGGTTCCGACTGCCACCCCGGACCGTGGTTCCGACAGCCACCCCGGACCTTGTTTCAAACCGCCACCCCGGACCTCGGTTCCGACCGCCACCCCGGGCATTGGTTCCAGCTGCCACCCCGTACCTTTGGCCTGACCGCCACACCGGACCTTAGGCCCGATTGCCACCACGGACCTTGGGCCCGACCGCCACACCGGACCTCAGGCCCGACTGCCACCACGGACCTTGGGCCCGACCGCCACCCCAGACCTTGGTTCCGACCGCCACCCCGGACGTTGGACCCAACCTCCACCCGGGATCTTGGTACCGACCGCCACCCCGGACCTTGGTTCCGACCACCACCCCGGGCCTTGGGTCCGACCTCCCCCCCGGACGTTTGGTCCGACCGCCACGCCCGACCTTGGGACCGACCATCACCCTGGACCTTGGTTCCGACCGCCACCTCGGACCATGGTTCCCACTGGCACCCGGACCTTTGGTCGATCCGCCACCCCGGACCTTGGTTCCGACTGCCACCCCGGACCTTGGTTCCGACCGCGACGCCGGACCTTGTTTCAAATCGCCACCCCGGACATTGGTTCCGGCCGCCTCCCCGGACGTTGGGCCAGACCACCACACTGGACCTTAGGCCCGACTGCCACCCCGGACCTTGGGCCCGACCGCCACCCCAGACCTTGGTTCCGACCGCCACCCCGAACGTTGGACCCGACCGCCACCCGGGATCTTGATACCGACTGCCACCCCGGACCTTGGTCCCGAACGACACGCCGGACCCTGGGTCCGACCGCCAGCCCAGACCTTGGGTCTGACCGCCACGCCCGACCTTGGGACCGACCGTCACCCCAGACCTTGGTTCCGATCGCCACCCTGGACCATGGTTCCCACTGGCACCCCGGACCTTGGGTCGATCCGCCACCCCGGACCTTGGTTCCGACTGCCACCCCGGACCTTGGTTCCGACCGCGACGCCGGACCTTGTTTCAAATCGCCACCCCGGACATTGGTTCCGGCCGCCACCCCGGACGTTGGGCCAGACCGCCACACTGGACCTTAGGCCCGACTGCCACCCCGGACCTTGGGCCCGACCGCAACACCAGACCTTCGTTCCGACCGCCACCCCGGACGTTGGACCCGACCGCCACCCAGGATCTTGATACCGACCGCCACCCCGGACCTTGGTTCCGACCACCACCCCGGACCTTGGGACCGACAGCCTTCCCGGACCTTGGTTCCGACCGCCACCCCGGACCATGGTTCCGACTGGCACCGCGGACCTTGGGTCGATCCGCCACCCCGGACCTTGGTTCCGACTGCCACCCCGGACCTTGGTTCCTACCGCCACGCCGGGCCTTGTTTCAAACCGCCACCCCGGACCTCAGTTCCAACCGCCACCCCGCACATTAGTTCCGGCCGCCACCCCGGACATTGGGCCCGACCGCCAAACCGTACCTTAGGCCCGACTGCCACCCCGGACCTTGGGCCCGACCGCGACCCCAGACCTTGGTTCCGACCGCCACCCTGGACGTTGGACCCGACCACCACCCGGGATCTTGATACCAACCGCCACCCCGGACCTTGGTTCCGACCACCACCCCGGACGTTGGGACCGACCGCCACGCCGGACCTTGTCTCAAACCGGCACCCCGGACCTCGGTTCCAACCGCCACCCCGGACATTGGTTCCAGCCGCCACCCCGGACCTTGGACCCGACCGGCACACCGGACCTTAGGCCCGACTGCCACACCGGACCTTGGGCCCAACCGTCGCCCCAGACCTTGGTTCCGACCGCCACCCCGGACCTTGGTTCCGGCCGACACGCCGGACCTTTGGTCCGACCGCCACCCCGGACCTTGGGTCCGACTGCCACGCCAGACATTGGTTCCGGCCGCCACCTCGTTCCTTGGTTCCGGCCGCCACCCCGGACGTTGGACCCGTCCGCCACCCGGGATCTTGGTACCGACCGCCACCCCGGACATTGGGTCCGACCGCCCCGCCCGACCTTGTGACCGACCATCACCCCAGACCTTGTTTCCGACCGCCACCCCGGACGTTGGACCCGACCGCCACCCGGGATCTTGGTACCGACCACCACCCCGGACCTTGGTTCCGACCACCACCCCGGACGTTGGATCCGACCGCCACGCCCGACCTTTGGACCGACCGTCACCCCGTACCTTGGTTCCGATAGCCACCCCGGACCATGGTTCAGACTGGCACCCCGCACCTTGGGTCGATCCGCCACCCCAGACCTTGGTTCCGACTGCCACCCCGGACCGTGGTTCCGACCGCCACCCCGGGCATTGGTTCCGGCTGCCACCCCGTACCTTTGGCCCGACCGCCACACCGGACCTTGGGCCTGATTGCCACCACGGACCTTGGGCCCGACCGCCACACCGGACCTCAGGCCCGACTGCCACCACGGACCTTGGGCCCGACCGCCACCCCAGACCTTGGTTCCGACCGCCACCCCGGACCTTGGTTCCGACCGCGATGCCGGACCTTGTTTCAAATCGCCACCCCGGACATTGGTTCCGGCCGCCACCCCGGACGTTGGGCCAGACCACCACACTGGACCTTAGGCCCGACTGCCACCCCGGACCTTGGGCCCAACCGCCACCCCAGACCTTGGTTCCGACCGCCACCCCGAACGTTGGACCCGACCGCCACCCGGGATCTTGATACCGACTGCCACCCCGGACCTTGATCCCGAACGACACGCCGGACCCTGGGTCCGACCGCCAGCCCGGACGTTGGGTCTGACCGCCACGCCCGACCTTGGGACCGACCGTCACCCCAGACCTTGGTTCCGATCGCCACCCTGGACCATGGTTCCCACTGGCACCCGGACCTTTGGTCGATCCGCCACCCCGGACCTTGATCCCGAACGACACGCCGGACCCTGGGTCCGACCGCCAGCCCGGACGTTGGGTCTGACCGCCACGCCCGACCTTGGGACCGACCGTCACCCCAGACCTTGGTTCCGATCGCCACCCTGGACCATGGTTCCCACTGGCACCCCGGACCTTGGGTCGATCCGCCACCCCGGACCTTGGTTCCGACTGCCACCCCGGACCTTGGTTCCGACCGCGACGCCGGACCTTGTTTCAAATCGCCACCCCGGACATTGGTTCCGGCCGCCACCCCGGACGTTGGGCCAGACCGCCACACTGGACCTTAGGCCCGACTGCCACCCCGGACCTTGGGCCCGACCGCCACCCCAGACCTTGGTTCCGACCGCCACCCCGGACGTTGGACCCGACCGCCACCCAGGATCTTGATACCGACCGCCACCCCGGACCTTGGTTCCGACCACCACCCCGGACCTTGGGACCGACAGCCTTCCCGGACCTTGGTTCCGACCGCCACCCCGGACCATAGTTCCGACTGGCACCGCGGACCTTGGGTCGATCCGCCACCCCGGACCTTGGTTCCGACTGCCACCCCGGACCTTGGTTCCGACCGCCACGCCGGGCCTTGTTTCAAACCGCCACCCCGGACCTCAGTTCCAACCGCCACCCCGCACATTAGTTCCGGCCGCCACCCCGGACATTGGGCCCGACCGCCAAACCGGACCTTAGGCCCGACTGCCACCCCGGACCTTGGGCCCGACCGCCACCCCAGACCTTGGTTCCGACCGCCACCCTGGACGTTGGACCCGACCACCACCCAGGATGTTGATACCAACCGCCACCCCGGACCATGGTTCCGACCACCACCCCGGACGTTGGGACCGACCGCCACACCGGACATTGGCTCCGACCACCACGCTCGACTTTGGGACCGACCGTCACCCCGGACCTTGATTCCGACCGCCACACCGGACCATGGTTCCGACTGGCACCCCGGACCTTGGGTCGATCCGCCAGCCCGGAACGTGGTTCCGACCGCCACGCCAGAACTTATTTCAAACCGCCACCCCGGACCTCGGTTCCAACCGCCACCCCGGACCTCGGTTCCAACCACCACCCCGGACATTGTATCCGGCCAACACCCCGGACCTTGGGCCTGACCGCCACACCGGACCTTAGGCCCGACTGCCACCCCAGACCTTGGGCCCAACCGTCACCCCAGACCTTGGTTCCGACCGCCACCCCGGACGTTGGGCCCGACCGCCACCCGGGATCTTGGTACCGACCGCCACCCCGGACCTTGGTTCCGACCACCACTCCGGACCTTGGGTCAGACCACCACCACGGACATTGGGTCCGACCGCCACGTGCGACCTTGGGACCGACCGTCACCCTGGACCTTGGTTCCGACTGCCATCCCTGACCATGGTTCCGACTGGCACCCCGGACCTTGGGTCGATCCGCCACCCTGGACCATGGTTCCGACTGGCACCCCGGACTTGGGTCGATCCGCCACCCCGGACCTTGGTTCCGACTGCCACCCCGGACCTTGGTTCCAACAGCCACGCTGGACCTTGTTTCAAACCGCCACCCCGGACCTCGGTTCCAACCGCCACCCCGGACCTCGGTTCCAACCGCCACCCCGGACATTGTATCCGCCCAACGCCCCAGACCTTGGACCTGACCGCCACACTGGACCATAGGCCCGACTGCCACCCCAGACCTTGGGCCCGACCGTCACCCCAGACCTTGGTTCCGACCGCCACCCCGGACGTTGGAAAAGACCGCCACCTGGGATCTTGGTACCGACCGCCACCCCGGACCTTGGTTCGGGTCACTACCCCGGAACTTGGGTCCGGCCGCCACCCCGGACCTTGGACTCGACCGCCACCCCGGACCTTGGGCCCGATCTTCACCCCGGGCCTTGGGTCGGCCGGCACACCGGACCTTGGGCCCGACTGCCACACCGGACCATGGGCCCGACCACCACCCCGGACCGCGATTCCGACCGCCACCCCGGACGTTGGGTCCGACCGCCACACCCGACCTTGGGAACGACCGTCACCCCGGACATTGGTTCTGACCGCCACCCCGGACCATGGTTCCGACTGGCACCCCGGACCTTGGGTCGATCTGCCACGTCGGACATTGGTTCCGACTGCCACCCTGGACCTTGGTTCCGACCGCCAAGTCGGACCTTGTTTCAAACCGCCACCCCGGACCTCGGTTCCAACCGCCACCCCAGACATTGGTTCCGACTTGCACCCCGGACCTTGGGTCGATCCGCCACCCCGGCCCTTGGTTCCGACTGCCACCCCGGACCTTGGTTCCGACCGCCACGCCGGACCTTGTCTCACACCGGCACCCCGGACCTCGGTTCCAACCGCCACCCCTGACATTGGTTCCAGCCGCCACCCCGGACCTTGGGCCCGACCGTCACCCCAGACCTTGGTTCCGACCCCCACCCCGGACCTTGGTTCCGGCCGACACGCCGGACCTTTGGTCCGACCGCCACCCCGGACCTTGGGTCCGACTGCCACGCCAGACATTGGTTCCGGCCGCCACCTCGTTCCTTGGTTCCGGCGGCCACCCCGGACCTTGTTTCCGAACGCCACGCCCGAACTTGGTTCCGGCCGCCACCTCGTTCCTTGGATCCGTCCTCCACCCCGGACCTTGTTTCCGACCGCCACCCCGGACGTTGGACCCGTCCGCCACCCGGGATCTTGCTACCGACCGCCACCCCGGACATTGGGTCCGACCGCCCCGCCCGACCTTGGGACCAACCATCACCCCAGACCTTGTTTCCGACCGCCACCCCGGACGTTGGACCCGACAGCCACCCGGGATCTTGGTACCGACCGCCACCCCGGACCTTGGTTCCGACCACCACCCCGGACGTTGGATCCGACCGCCACGCCCGACCTTTGGACCGACCGTCACCCCGTACCTTGGTTCCGACCGCCACCCCGGACCATGGTTCAGACTGGCACCCCGCACCTTGGGTCGATCCGCCACCCCAGACCTTGGTTCCGACTGCCACCCCGGACCGTGGTTCCGACCGCCACCCCGGGCATTGGTTCCGGCTGCCACCCCGTACCTTTGGCCCGACCGCCACACCGGACCTTAGGCCCGATTGCCACCACGGACCTTGGGCCCGACCGCCACACCGGACCTCAGGCCCGACTGCCACCACGGACCTTGGGCCCGACCGCCACCCCAGACCTTGGTTCCGACCGCCACCCCGGACGTTGGACCCAACCTCCACCCGGGATCTTGGTACCGACCGCCACCCCGGACCTTGGTTCCGACCACCACCCTGGACCTTGGGTCCGACCTCCCCCCCGGACGTTTGGTCCGACCGCCACGCCCGACCTTGGGACCGACCATCACCCTGGACCTTGGTTCCGACCGCCACCTCGGACCATGGTTCCCACTGGCACCCGGACCTTTGGTCGATCCGCCACCCCGGACCTTGGTTCCGACTGCCACCCCGGACCTTGGTTCCGACCGCGACGCCGGACCTTGTTTCAAATCGCCACCCCGGACATTGGTTCCGGCCGCCACCCCGGACGTTGGGCCAGACCACCACACTGGACCTTAGGCCCAACTGCCACCCCGGACCTTGGGCCCGACCGCCACCCCATACCTTGGTTCCGACCGCCACCCCGAACGTTGGACCCGACCGCCACCCGGGATCTTGATACCGACTGCCACCCCGGACCTTGGTCCCAAACGTCACGCCGGACCCTGGGTCCGACCGCCAGCCCGGACGTTGGGTCTGACCGCCACGCCCGACCTTGGGACCGACCGTCACCCCAGACCTTGGTTCCGATCGCCACCCTGGACCATGGTTCCCACTGGCACCCCGGACCTTGGGTCGATCCGCCACCCCGGACCTTGGTTCCGACTGCCACCCCGGACCTTGGTTCCGACCGCGACGCCGGACCTTGTTTCAAATCGCCACCCCGGACATTGGTTCCGGCCGCCACCCCGGACGTTGGGCCAGACCGCCACACTGGACCTTAGGCCCGACTGCCACCCCGGACCTTGGGCCCGACCGCAACCCCAGACCTTGGTTCCGACCGCCACCCCGGACGTTGGACCCGTCCGCCTCCCAGGATCTTGATACCGACCGCCACCCCGGACCTTGGTTCCGACCACCACCCCGGACCTTGGGACCGACAGCCTTCCCGGACCTTGGTTCCGACCGCCACCCCGGACCATGGTTCCGACTGGCACCGCGGACCTTGGGTCGATCCGCCACCCCGTCCTTGGTTCCGACTGCCACCCCGGACCTTGGTTCCGACCGCCACGCCGGGCCTTGTTCCAAACCGCCACCCCGGACCTCAGTTCCAACCGCCACCCCGCACATTAGTTCCGGCCGCCACCCCAGACATTGGGCCCGACCGCCAAACCGGACCTTAGGCCCGACTGCCACCCCGGACCTTGGGCCCGACCGCCACCCCAGACCTTGGTTCCGACCGCCACCCTGGACGTTGGACCCGACCACCACCCGGGATCTTGATACCAACCGCCACCCCGGACCTTGGTTCCGACCACCACCCCGGACGTTGGGACCGACCGCCACACCGGACATTGGCTCCGACCACCACGCTCGACTTTGGGACCGACCGTCACCCCGGACCTTGGTTCCGACCGCCACCCCGGACCATGGTTCCGACTGGCACCCCGGACCTTGGGTCGATCCGCCAGCCTGGAACTTGGTTCCGACCGCCACGCCAGAACTTATTTCAAACCGCCACCCCGGACCTCGGTTCCAACCGCCACCCCGGACCTCGGTTCCAACCACCACCCCGGACATTGTATCCGGCCAACACCCCGGACCTTGGGCCTGACCGCCACACCGGACCTTAGGCCCGACTGCCACCCCGGACCTTGGGCCCAACCGTCACCCCAGACCTTGGTTCCGACCGCCACCCCGGACGTTGGGCCCGACCGCCACCCGGGATCTTGGTACCGACCGCCACCCCGGACCTTGGTTCCGACTACCACTCCGGACCTTGGGTCAGACCACCACCACGGACATTGGGTCCGACCGCCACGTGCGACCTTGGGACCGACCGTCACCCTGGACCTTGGTTCCGACTGCCATCCCGGACCATGGTTCCGACTGGCACCCCGGACCTTGGGTCGATCCGCCACCCCGGACCTTGGTTCTGACTGCCACCCATGACCTTGGTTCCGACAGCCACGCCGGACCTTGTGTCAAACCGCCGCCCCGGACCTCGGTTCCAACCGCCACCCGGGACATTGGTTCCGGCCGCCACCTCGGACCTTGGGCCCGACCGCCACACCGGACCTTAGGCCTGACTGCCACCCCGGACCTTGGGCCCGACCGCCACCCCATACCTTGGTTCCGACCGCCACCCCGAACGTTGGACCCGACCGCCACCCGGGATCTTGATACCGACTGCCACCCCGGACCTTGGTCCCAAACGACACGCCGGACCCTGGGTCCGACCGCCAGCCCGGACGTTGGGTCTGACCGCCACGCCCGACCTTGGGACCGACCGTCACCCCAGACCTTGGTTCCGATCGCCACCCTGGACCATGGTTCCCACTGGCACCCCGGACCTTGGGTCGATCCGCCACCCCGGACCTTGGTTCCGACTGCCACCCCGGACCTTGGTTCCGACCGCGACGCCGGACCTTGTTTCAAATCGCCACCCCGGACATTGGTTCCGGCCGCCACCCCGGACGTTGGGCCAGACCGCCACACTGGACCTTAGGCCCGACTGCCACCCCGGACCTTGGGCCCGACCGCAACCCCAGACCTTGGTTCCGACCGCCACCCCGGACGTTGGACCCGTCCGCCTCCCAGGATCTTGATACCGACCGCCACCCCGGACCTTGGTTCCGACCACCACCCCGGACCTTGGGACCGACAGCCTTCCCGGACCTTGGTTCCGACCGCCACCCCGGACCATGGTTCCGACTGGCACCGCGGACCTTGGGTCGATCCGCCACCCCGTCCTTGGTTCCGACTGCCACCCCGGACCTTGGTTCCGACCGCCACGCCGGGCCTTGTTCCAAACCGCCACCCCGGACCTCAGTTCCAACCGCCACCCCGCACATTAGTTCCGGCCGCCACCCCAGACATTGGGCCCGACCGCCAAACCGGACCTTAGGCCCGACTGCCACCCCGGACCTTGGGCCCGACCGCCACCCCAGACCTTGGTTCCGACCGCCACCCTGGACGTTGGACCCGACCACCACCCGGGATCTTGATACCAACCGCCACCCCGGACCTTGGTTCCGACCACCACCCCGGACGTTGGGACCGACCGCCACACCGGACATTGGCTCCGACCACCACGCTCGACTTTGGGACCGACCGTCACCCCGGACCTTGGTTCCGACCGCCACCCCGGACCATGGTTCCGACTGGCACCCCGGACCTTGGGTCGATCCGCCAGCCCGGAACTTGGTTCCGACCGCCACGCCAGAACTTATTTCAAACCGCCACCCCGGACCTCGGTTCCAACCGCCACCCCGGACCTCGGTTCCAACCACCACCCCGGACATTGTATCCGGCCAACACCCCGGACCTTGGGCCTGACCGCCACACCGGACCTTAGGCCCGACTGCCACCCCGGACCTTGGGCCCAACCGTCACCCCAGACCTTGGTTCCGACCGCCACCCCGGACGTTGGGCCCGACCGCCACCCGGGATCTTGGTACCGACCGCCACCCCGGACCTTGGTTCCGACTACCACTCCGGACCTTGGGTCAGACCACCACCACGGACATTGGGTCCGACCGCCACGTGCGACCTTGGGACCGACCGTCACCCTGGACCTTGGTTCCGACTGCCATCCCGGACCATGGTTCCGACTGGCACCCCGGACCTTGGGTCGATCCGCCACCCCGGACCTTGGTTCTGACTGCCACCCATGACCTTGGTTCCGACAGCCACGCCGGACCTTGTGTCAAACCGCCGCCCCGGACCTCGGTTCCAACCGCCACCCGGGACATTGGTTCCGGCCGCCACCTCGGACCTTGGGCCCGACCGCCACACCGGACCTTAGGCCTGACTGCCACCCCGGACCTTGGGCCCGACCGCCACCCCAGACCTTGGTTCCGACCACCACCCCGGACTTTGGGCCCCGACCGCCAGCCGGGATCTTGGTACCGACCGCCACCCCGGAACTTGGTTCCGACCACCACCCCAGACCTTGGGTCCGACCGCCACCCCGGACGTTGAGTCCGACCGCCACCCCGGACGTTGGGTCCGACCGCCACGCACGACCTTGGGACCGACCGTCACCCCGGACCTTGGTTCCGACCGCCACCCCGGACCATGGTTCCGACTGGCACCCCGGACCTTGGGTCGATCCGCCACCCCGGACCTTGGTTCTGACTGCCACCCCGGACCTTGGTTCCGACCGCCACGCCTGACCTTGTTTCAAACCGCCACCCCGGACCTCGGTTCCAACCGCCACCCCGGACGTTGGTTCCGCCCACCACCCCGGACCTTGGGCCTGACCGCCACACTGGACCTTAGGCCCGACTGCCACCCCGGACCTTGGGATCGACCGTCACCCCAGACCTTGGTTCCGACCGCCACCCCGGACGTTGGACCCGACCGCCATCCGGCATCTTGGTACCGACCGCTACCCCGGACCTTGCTTCCGACCACCACCCCGGACCTTGGGTCTGACCACCACCATGGACATTGGTTCCGACCGCCACCCCGGACCTTGGTTCCGACCGACACGTCGGACCTTGGGTCCGAACGCCACCCCAGACCTTGGTTCCGACCGCCACCCCGGACGTTGGGCCCGACCGCCACCCGGGATCTTGGTACCGACCGCCACCCCGGACCTTGGTTCCGACCACCACTCCGGACCTTGGGTCAGACCACCACCACGGACATTGGGTCCGACCGCCACGTGCGACCTTGGGACCGACCGTCACCCTGGACCTTGGTTCCGACTGCCATCCCGGACCATGGTTCCGACTGGCACCCCGGACCTTGGGTCGATCCGCCACCCCGGACCTTGGTTCTGACTGCCACCCATGACCTTGGTTCCGACAGCCACGCCGGACCTTGTGTCAAACCGCCGCCCCGGACCTCGGTTCCAACCGCCACCCGGGACATTGGTTCCGGCCGCCACCTCGGACCTTGGGCCCGACCGCCACACCGGACCTTAGGCCTGACTGCCACCCCGGACCTTGGGCCCGACCGCCACCCCAGACCTTGGTTCCGACCACCACCCCGGACTTTGGGCCCCGACCGCCAGCCGGGATCTTGGTACCGACCGCCACCCCGGAACTTGGTTCCGACCACCACCCCAGACCTTGGGTCCGACCGCCACCCCGGACGTTGGGTCCGACCGCCACGCACGACCTTGGGACCGACCGTCACCCCGGACCTTGGTTCCGACCGCCACCCCGGACCATGGTTCCGACTGGCACCCCGGACCTTGGGTCGATCCGCCACCCCGGACCTTGGTTCTGACTGCCACCCCGGACCTTGGTTCCGACCGCCACGCCTGACCTTGTTTCAAACCGCCACCCCGGACCTCGGTTCCAACCGCCACCCCGGACATTGGTTCCGGCCACCACCCCGGACATTGGGCCTGACCGCCACACTGGTCCTGAGGCCCGACTGCCACCCCGGACCTTGGGATCGACCGTCACCCCAGACCTTGGTTCCGACCGCCACCCCGGACGTTGGACCCGACCGCCATCCGGCATCTTGGTACCGACCGCTACCCCGGACCTTGCTTCCGACCACCACCCCGGACCTTGGGTCTGACCACCACCATGGACATTGGTTCCGACCGCCACCCCGGACCTTGGTTCCGACCGACACATCGGACCTTGGGTCCGAACGCCACCCCAGACGTTGGGTCGGACCGCCACCACGGACGTTGGGTCCGATCGCCACGCCCGACCTTGGGACTGACCATCACCCCGGACCTTGGTTCCGACCGCCACCCCGGACCATGGTTCCGACTGGCACCCCGGACCTTGGGTCGATCCGCCAGCCCGGAACTTGGTTCCGACCGCCACGCCAGAACTTATTTCAAACCGCCACCCCGGACCTCGGTTCCAACCGCCACCCCGGACCTCGGTTCCAACCACCACCCCGGACATTGTATCCGGCCAACACCCCGGACCTTGGGCCTGACCGCCACACCGGACCTTAGGCCCGACTGCCACCTCAGACCTTGGGCCCAACCGTCACCCCAGACCTTGGTTCCGACCGCCACCCCGGACGTTGGGCCCGACCGCCACCCGGAATCTTGGTACCGACCGCCACCCCGGACCTTGGTTCCGACCACCACTCCGGACCTTGGGTCAGACCACCACCACGGACATTGGGTCCGACCGCCACGTGCGACCTTGGGACCGACCGTCACCCTGGACCTTGGTTCCGACTGCCATCCCGGACCATGGTTCCGACTGGCACCCCGGACCTTGGGTCGATCCGCCACCCCGGACCTTGGTTCTGACTGTCACCCATGACCTTGGTTCCGACAGCCACGCCGGACCTTGTGTCAAACCGCCGCCCCGGACCTCGGTTCCAACCGCCACCCGGGACATTGGTTCCGGCCGCCACCTCGGACCTTGGGCCCGACCGCCACACCGGACCTTAGGCCTGACTGCCACCCCGGACCTTGGGCCCGACCGCCACCCCAGACCTTGGTTCCGACCACCACCCCGGACTTTGGGCCCCGACCGCCACCCGGGATCTTGGTACCGACCGCCACCCCGGAACTTGGTTCCGACCACCACCCCAGACCTTGGGTCCGACCGCCACCCCGGACGTTGAGTCCGACCGCCACCCCGGACGTTGGGTCCGACCGCCACGCACGACCTTGGGACCGACCGTCACCCCGGACCTTGGTTCCGACCGCCACCCCGGACCATGGTTCCGACTGGCACCCCGGACCTTGGGTCGATCCGCCACCCCGGACCTTGGTTCTGACTGCCACCCCGGACCTTGGTTCCGACCGCCACGCCTGACCTTGTTTCAAACCGCCACCCCGGACCTCGGTTCCAACCGCCACCCCGGACATTGGTTCCGGCCACCACCCCAGACCTTGGGCCTGACCGCCACACCGGACCTTAGGCCCGACTGCCACCCCGGACCTTGGGATCGACCGTCACCCCAGACCTTGGTTCCGACCGCCACCCCGGACGTTGGACCCGACCGGCATCTTGGTACCGACCGCTACCCCGGACCTTGCTTCCGACAACCACCCCGGACCTTGGGTCTGACCACCACCATGGACATTGGTTCCGACCGCCACCCCGGACCTTGGTTCCGACCGACACGTCGGACCTTGGGTCCGAACGCCACCCCAGACGTTGGGTCGGACCGCCACCACGGACGTTGGGTCCGATCGCCACGCCCGACCTTGGGACTGACCATCACCCCGGACCTTGGTTCCGACCGCCACCCCGGACCATGGTTCCGACTGGCACCCCGGACCTTGGGTCGATCCGCCACCCCGGACCTTGGTTCTGACCGCCACCCCGGACCTTGGTTCCGACCGACACGTCGGACCTTGGGTCCGAACGCCACCCCAGACCTTGGTTCCGACCGCCACCCCGGACGTTGGGCCCGACCGCCACCCGGGATCTTGGTACCGACCGCCACCCCGGACCTTGGTTCCGACCACCACTCCGGACCTTGGGTCAGACCACCACCACGGACATTGGGTCTGACTGCCACCCCGGACCTTGGTTCCGACTGCCGCCCCGGACCTTAGTTCCGACCGCCACGCCTGACCTTGTTTCAAACCGCCACCCCGGACCTTGGTTCCAACCGCCACCCCGGACATTGGTTCCGCCCACCACCCCGGACCTTAGTTCTGGCCACCACCCCGGACCTTGGTTCGGGTCACTACCCCGGACCTTGGGTCCGGCCGCCACCCCGGACCTTGGACTCGACCGTCACCCCGGACTTTGGGCCCGATCTTCACCCCGGGCCTTGGGTCTGGCCGCCACCCCGGACCTTGGGCGCGACTGCCACACCGGACCATGGGCCCGACCACCACCCCGGACCGCGGTTCCGACCGCCACCCCGGACCTTTGTTCCCACCGCCACCCCAGATCTTGGTTCTGGCCGCAATCTCAGACCGTGGTTCCGACCGCCACCCCGGACCTTGGGTCCAGCCGCCAGCCCGGACCTTGGGCCCGACCGCCACACCGGACCTTAGGCCCGACTGCCACCCCGGACCTTGGGCCCGACCGCCACCCCAGACCAGGGGTCCGACCGCCACCCCGGACATTGGGTCCGACCGCCACGCCCGACCTTGGGACCGACCGTCACCCCGGACATTGGGTCCCACCGCCACGCCCGACCTTGGGTCGATCCGCCACCCCGGACCTTGGTTCCGACTGCCAGCCTGGACCTTGGTTCCGACGGCCATCCCGGACATTGGTTCCGATTGCCACCCCGGACCTTGGTTCCGACCGACACGCCGTACCTTGAGTCCGACCGCCATCCCGGACGTTGGGTCCGACCGCCACGACCGACCTTGGTTCCGACCGTCACCCCGGGCCTTGGTTCCGACCGCCACCCTGGACCATGGTTCCGACTGGCACCCCGGACTTGGGTCGATCCGCCACCCCGGACCTTGGTTCCGACTGCCACCCTGGACCTTGGTTCCAACAGCCACGCTGGACCTTGTTTCAAACCGCCACCCCGGACCTCGGTTCCAACCGCCACCCCGGACCTCGGTTCCAACCGCCACCCCGGACATTGTATCCGCCCAACGCCCCAGACCTTGGACCTGACCGCCACACCGGACCATAGGCCCGACTGCCACCCCAGACCTTGGGCCCGACCGTCACCCCAGACCTTGGTTCCGACCGCCACCCCGGACGTTGGAAAGGACCGCCACCTGGGATCTTGGTACCGACCGCCACCCCGGACCTTGGTTCGGGTCACTACCCCGGAACTTGGGTCCGGCCGCCACCCCGGACCTTGGACTCGACCGCCACCCCGGACCTTGGGCCCGATCTTCACCCCGGGCCTTGGGTCCGGCCGGCACACCGGACCTTGGGCCCGACTGCCACACCGGACCATGGGCCCGACCACCACCCCGGACCACGGTTCCGACCGCCACCCCGGACGTTGGGTCCGACCGCCACACCCGACCTTGGGACCGACCGTCACCCCGGACATTGGTTCTGACCGCCACCCCGGACCATGGTTCCGACTGGCACCCCGGACCTTGGGTCGATCCGCCACGTCGGACCTTGGTTCCGACTGCCACCCTGGACCTTGGTTCCGACCGCCAAGTCGGACCTTGTTTCAAACCGCCACCCCGGACCTCGGTTCCAACCGCCACCCCAGACATTGGTTCCGACTTGCACCCCGGACCTTGGGTCGATCCGCCACCCCAGCCCTTGGTTCCGACTGCCACCCCGGACCTTGGTTCCGACCGCCACGCCGGACCTTGTCTCAAACCGGCACCCCGGACCTCGGTTCCAACCGCCACCCCTGACATTGGTTCCAGCCGCCACCCCGGACCTTGGGCCCGACCGGCACACCGGACCGTAGGCCCGACTGCCACCCCGGACCTTGGGCCCAACCGTCACCCCAGACCTTGGTTCCGACCGCCACCCCGGACCTTGGTTCCAGCCGACACGCCGGACCTTTGGTCCGACCGCCACCCCGGACCTTGGGTCCGACTGCCACGCCAGACATTGGTTCCGGCCGCCACCTCGTTCCTTGGTTCCGGCGGCCACCCCGGACCTTGTTTCCGAACGCCACGCCCGAACTTGGTTCCGGCCGCCACCTCGTTCCTTGGATCCGGCCGCCACCCCGGACCTTGTTTCCGACCGCCAACCCGGACGTTGGACCCGTCCGCCACCCGCGATCTTGGTACCGACCGCCACCCCGGACATTGGGTCCGACCGCCCCGCTCAACCTTGGGACCGACCATCACCCGAGACCTTGTTTCCGACCGCCACCCCGGACGTTGGACCCGACCGCCACCCGGGATCTTGGTACCGACCGCCACCCCGGACCTTGGTTCCGACCACCACCCCGGACGTTGGATCCGACCGCCATGCCCGACCTTTGGACCGACCGTCACCCCGTACCTTGGTTCCGACCGCCACCCCGGACCATGGTTCAGACTGGCACCCCGCACCTTGGGTCGATCCGCCACCCCAGACCTTGGTTCCGACTGCCACCCCGGACCGTGGTTCCGACAGCCACCCCGGACCTTGTTTCAAACCGCCACCCCGGACCTTGGTTCCGACCGCCACCCCGGGCATTGGTTCCAGCTGCCACCCCGTACCTTTGGCCCGACCGCCACACCGGACCTTAGGCCCGATTGCCACCACGGACCTTGGGCCCGACCGCCGGACCGGACCTCAGGCCCGACTGCCACCACGGACCTTGGGCCCGACCGCCACCCCAGACCTTGGTTCCGACCGCCACCCCGGACGTTGGACCCAACCTCCACCCGGGATCTTGGTACCGACCGCCACCCCGGACCTTGGTTCCGACCGCCACCCTGGACCTTGGGTCCGACCTCCCCCCCGGACGTTTGGTCCGACCGCCACGCCCGACCTTGGGACCGACCATCACCCTGGACCTTGGTTCCGACCATCACCCTGGACCTTGGGACCGACCATCACCCTGGACCTTGGTACCGACCGCCACCCCGGACCTTGGTTCCGACCACCACCCTGGACCTTGGGTCCGACCTCCCCCCCGGACGTTTGGTCCGACCGCCACGCCCGACCTTGGGACTGACCATCACCCTGGACCTTGGTTCCGACCGCCACCTCGGACCATGGTTCCCACTGGCACCCGGACCTTTGGTCGATCCGCCACCCCGGACCTTGGTTCCGACTGCCACCCCGGACCTTGGTTCCGACCGCGACGCCGGACCTTGTTTCAAATCGCCACCCCGGACATTGGTTCCGGCCGCCACCCCGGGCGTTGGGCCAGACCACCACACTGGACCTTAGGCCCGACTGCCACCCCGGACCTTGGGCCCGACCGCCACCCCTGACCTTGGTTCCGACCGCCACCCCGAACGTTGGACCCGACCGCCACCCGGGATCTTGATACCGACTGCCACCCCGGACCTTGGTCCCGAACGACACGCCGGACCCTGGGTCCGACCGCCAGCCCGGACGTTGGGTCTGACCGCCACGCCCGACCTTGGGACCGACCGTCACCCCAGACCTTGGTTCCGATCGCCACCCTGGACCATGGTTCCCACTGGCACCCCGGACCTTGGGTCGATCCGCCACCCCGGACCTTGGTTCCGACTGCCACCCTGGACCTTGGTTCCGACCGCGACGCCGGACCTTGTTTCAAATCGCCACCCCGGACATTGGTTCCGGCCGCCACCCCGGACGTTGGGCCACACCGCCACACTGGACCTTAGGCCCGACTGCCACCCCGGACCTTGGGCCCGACCGCAACCCCAGACCTTGGTTCCGACCGCCACCCCGGACGTTGGACCCGACCGCCACCCAGGATCTTGATCCCGACCGCCACCCCGGACCTTGGTTCCGACCACCACCCCGGACCTTGGGACCGACCGCCTTCCCGGACCTTGGATCCGACCGCCACCCCGGACCATGGTTCCGACTGGCACTGCGGACCTTGGGTCGATCCGCCACCCCGGACCTTGGTTCCGACTGCCACCCCAGACCTTGGTTCCGACCGCCACGCCGGGCCTTGTTTCAAACCGCCACCCCGGACCTCAGTTCCAACCGCCACCCCGCACATTAGTTCCGGCCGCCACCCCGGACATTGGGCCCGAACGCCAAACCGGACCTTAGGCCCGACTGCCACCCCGGACCTTGGGCCCGACCGCCACCCCAGACCTTGGTTCCGACCGCCACCCTGGACGTTGGACCCGACCACCACCCGGGATCTTGATACCAACCGCCACCCCGGACCTTGGTTCCGACCACCACCCCGGGCGTTGGGACCGACCGCCACACCGGACATTGGCTCCGACCACCACGCTCGACTTTGGGACCGACCGTCACCCCGGACCTTGGTTCCGACCGCCACACCGGACCATGGTTCCGACTGGCACCCCGGACCTTGGGTCGATCCGCCAGCCCGGAACTTGGTTCCGACCGCCACGCCAGAACTTATTTCAAACCGCCACCCCGGACCTCGGTTCCAACCGCCACCCCGGACCTCGGTTCCAACCACCACCCCGGACATTGTATCCGGCCAACACCCCGGACCTTGGGCCTGACCGCCACACCGGACCTTAGGCCCGACTGCCACCCCAGACCTTGGGCCCAACCGTCACCCCAGACCTTGGTTCCGACCGCCACCCCGGACGTTGGGCCCGACCGCCACCCGGGATCTTGGTACCGACCGCCACCCCGGACCTTGGTTCCGACCACCACTCCGGACCTTGGGTCAGACCACCACCACGGACATTGGGTCCGACCGCCACGTGCGACCTTGGGACCGACCGTCACCCTGGACCTTGGTTCCGACTGCCATCCCGGACCATGGTTCCGACTGGCACCCCGGACCTTGGGTCGATCCGCCACCCCGGACCTTGGTTCTGACTGCCACCCATGACCTTGGTTCCGACAGCCACGCCGGACCTTGTGTCAAACCGCCGCCCCGGACCTCGGTTCCAACCGCCACCCGGGACACTGGTTCCGGCCGCCACCTCGGACCTTGGGCCCGACCGCCACACCGGACCTTAGGCCTGACTGCCACCCCGGACCTTGGGCCCGACCGCCACCCCAGACCTTGGTTCCGACCACCACCCCGGACTTTGGGTCCCGACCGCCAGCCGGGATCTTGGTACCGACCACCACCCCGGAACTTGGTTCCGACCACCACCCCAGACCTTGGGTCCGACCGCCACCCCGGACGTTGAGTCCGACCGCCACCCCGGACGTTGGGTCCGACCGCCACGCACGACCTTGGGACCGACCGTCACCCCGGACCTTGGTTCCGACCGCCACCCCGGACCATGGTTCCGACTGGCACCCCGGACCTTGGGTCGATCCGCCACCCCGGACCTTGGTTCTGACTGCCACCCCGGACCTTGGTTCCGACCGCCACGCCTGACCTTGTTTCAAACCGCCACCCCGGACCTCGGTTCCAACCGCCACCCCGGACATTGGTTCCGGCCACCACCCCGGACATTGGGCCTGACCGCCACACCGGACCTTAGGCCCGACTGCCACCCCGGACCTTGGGATCGACCGTCACCCCAGACCTTGGTTCCGACCGCCACCCCGGACGTTGGACCCGACCGCCATCCGGCATCTTGGTACCGACCGCTACCCCGGACCTTGCTTCCGACCACCACCCCGGACCTTGGGTCTGACCACCACCATGGACATTGGTTCCGACCGCCACCCCGGACCTTGGTTCCGACCGACACGTCGGACCTTGGGTCCGAACGCCACCCCAGACGTTGGGTCGGACCGCCACCACGGACGTTGGGTCCGATTGCCACGCCCGACCTTGGGACTGACCATCACCCCGGACCTTGGTTCCGACCGCCAACCCGGACCATGGTTCCGACTGGCACCCCGGACCTTGGGTCGATCCGCCACCCCGGACCTTGGTTCCGACTGCCACCCCGGACCTTGGTTCCGACTGCCGCCCCGGACCTTAGTTCCGACCGCCACGCCTGACCTTGTTTCAAACCGCCACCCCGGACCTTGGTTCCAACCGCCACCCCGGACATTGGTTCCGCCCACCACACCGGACCTTAGTTCTGGCCACCACCCCGGACCTTGGTTCGGGTCACTACCCCGGACCTTGGCTCCGGCCGCCACACCGGACCTTGGACTCGACCGCCACCCCGGACTTTGGGCCCGATCTTCACCCCGGGCCTTGGGTCTGGCCGCCACCCCGGACCTTGGGCCCGACTGCCACACCGGACCATGGGCCCGACCACCACCCCGGACCGCGGTTCCGACCGCCACCCCGGACCTTGGTTCCCACCGCCACCCCAGATCTTGGTTCTGGCCGCAATCTCAGACTGTGGTTCCGACCGCCACCCCGGACCTTGGGTCCAGCCGCCAGCCCGGACCTTGGGCCCGACCGCCACACCGGACCTTAGGCCCGACTGCCACCCCGGACCTTGGGCCCGACCGCCACCCCAGACCAAGGGTCCGACCGCCACCCCGGACATTGGGTCCGACCGCCACGCCCGACCTTGGGTCGATCCGCCACCCCGGACCTTGGTACCGACTGCCACCCCGGACCTTGGTTCCGACCACCATCCCGGACGTTGGATCCGACCGCCACGCCCGACCTTTGGACCGACCGTCACCCCGTACCTTGGTTCCGACCGCCACCCCGGACCATGGTTCAGACTGGCACCCGGCACCTTGGGTCGATCCGCCACCCCAGACCTTGGTTCCGACTGCCACCCCGGACCGTGGTTCCGACAGCCACCCCGGACCTTGTTTCAAACCGCCACCCCGGACCTCGGTTCCGACCGCCACCCCGGGCATTGGTTCCGGCTGCCACCCCGTACCTTTGGCCCGACCACCACACCGGACCTTAGGCCCGATTGCCACCACGGACCTTGGGCCCGACCGCCACACCGGACCTCAGGCCCGACTGCCACCACGGACCTTGGGTCAGACCACCACCACGGACATTGGGTCCGACCGCCACGTGCGACCTTGGGACCGACCGTCACCCCGGACCTTGGTTCCGACTGCCATCCCGGACCATGGTTCCGACTGGCACCCCGGACCTTGGGTCGATCCGCCACCCCGGACCTTGGTTCTGACTGCCACCCATGACCTTGGTTCCGACAGCCACGCCGGACCTTGTGTCAAACCGCCGCCCCGGACCTCGGTTCCAACCGCCACCCGGGACACTGGTTCCGGCCGCCACCTCGGACCTTGGGCCCGACCGCCACACCGGACCTTAGGCCTGACTGCCACCCCGGACCTTGGGCCCGAGCACCACCCCAGACATTGGTTCCGACCACCACCCCGGACCTTGGTTCCGACCGCCACCCCGGACGTTGGAAAAGACCGCCACCTGGGATCTTGGTACCGACCGCCACCCCGGACCTTGGTTCGGGTCACTACCCCGGAACTTGGGTCCGGTCGCCACCCCGGACCTTGGACTCGACCGCCACCCCGGACCTTGGGCCCGATCTTCACCCCGGGCCTTGGGTCCGGCCGGCACACCGGACCTTGGGCCCGACTGCCACACCGGACCATGGGCCCGACCACCACCCCGGACCGCGGTTCCGACCGCCACCCCGGACGTTGGGTCCGACCGCCACACCCGACCTTGGGACCGACCGTCACCCCGGACATTGGTTCTGACCGCCATCCCGGACCATGGTTCCGACTGGCACCCCGGACCTTGGGTCGATCCGCCACGTCGGACCTTGGTTCCGACTGCCACCCTGGACCTTGGTTCCGACCGCCAAGTCGGACCTTGTTTCAAACCGCCACCCCGGACCTCGGTTCCAACCGCCACCCCAGACATTGGTTCCGACTTGCACCCCGGACCTTGGGTCGATCCGCCACCCCGGCCCTTGGTTCCGACTGCCACCCCGGACCTTGGTTCTGACCGCCACGCCGGACCTTGTCTCAAACCGGCACCCCGGACCTCGGTTCCAACCGCCACCCCGGACATTGGTTCCAGCCGCCACCCCGGACCTTGGGCCCGACCAGCACACCGGACCTTAGGCCCGACTGCCACCCTGGACCTTGGGCCCAACCGTCACCCCAGACCTTGGTTCCGACCGCCACCCCGGACCTTGGTTCCGGCCGACACGCCGGACCTTTGCTCCGACCGCCACCCCGGACCTTGGGTCCGACTGCCACGCCAGACATTGGTTCCGGCCGCCACCTCGTTCCTTGGTTCCGGCGGCCACGCCGGACCTTGTGTCAAACCGCCGCCCCGGACCTCGGTTCCAACCGCCACCCGGGACACTGGTTCCGGCCGCCACCTCGGACCTTGGGCCCGACCGCCACACCGGACCTTAGGCCTGACTGCCACCCCGGACCTTGGGCCCGACCGCCACCCCAGACATTGGTTCCGACCACCACCCCGGACTTTGGGCCCCAACCGCCACCCGGGATCTTGGTACCGACCGCCACCCCGGAACTTGGTTCCGACCACCACCCCAGACCTTGGGTCCGACCGCCACCCCGGACGTTGAGTCCGACCGCCACCCCGGACGTTGGGTCCGACCGCCACGCACGACCTTGGGACCGACCGTCACCCCGGACCTTGGTTCCGACCGCCACCCCGGACCATGGTTCCGACTGGCACCCCGGACCTTGGGTCGATCCGCCACCCCGGACCTTGGTTCTGACTGCCACCCCGGACCTTGGTTCCAACCGCCACCCCGGACATTGGTTCCGGCCACCACCCCGGACCTTGGGCCTGACCGCCACACCGGACCTTAGGCCCGACTGCCACCCCGGACCTTGGGATCGACCGTCACCCCAGACCTTGGTTCCGACCGCCACCCCGGACGTTGGACCCGACCGCCATCCGGCATCTTGGTACCGACCGCTACCCCGGACCTTGCTTCCGACCACCACCCCGGACCTTGGGTCTGACCACCACCATGGACATTGGTTCCGACCGCCACCCTGGACCTTGGTTCCGACCGACACGTCGGACCTTGGGTCCGAACGCCACCCCAGACGTTGGGTCGGACCGCCACCACGGACGTTGGGTCCGATCGCCACGCCCGACCTTGGGACTGACCATCACCCCGGACCTTGGTTCCGACCGCCAACCCGGACCATGGTTCCGACTGGCACCCCGGACCTTGGGTCGATCCGCCACCCCGGACCTTGGTTCTGACTGCCACCCCGGACCTTGGTTCCGACTGCCGCCCCGGACCTTAGTTCCGACCGCCACGCCTGACCTTGTTTCAAACCGCCACCCCGGACCTTGGTTCCAACCGCCACCCCGGACATTGGTTCCGCCCACCACCCCGGACCTTAGTTCTGGCCACCACCCCGGACCTTGGTTCGGGTCACTACCCCGGACCTTGGGTCCGGCCGCCACACCGGACCTTGGACTCGACCGCCACCCCGGACTTTGGGCCCGATCTTCACCCCGGGCCTTAGGTCTGGCCGCCACCCCGGACCTTGGGCCCGACGGCCATCCCGGACATTGGTTCCGATTGCCACCCCGGACCTTGGTTCCGACCGACACGCCGTACCGTGAGTCCGACCGCCATCCCGGACGTTGGGTCCGACCGCCACGACCGACCTTGGTTCCGACCGTCACCCCGGACCTTGGTTCCGACCGCCACCCTGGACCATGGTTCCGACTGGCACCCCGGACTTGGGTCGATCCGCCACCCCGGACCTTGGTTCCGACTGCCACCCCGGACCTTGGTTCCAACAGCCACGCTGGACCTTGTTTCAAACCGCCACCCCGGACCTCGGTTCCAACCGCCACCCCGGACCTCGGTTCCAACCGCCACCCCGGACATTGTATCCGCCCAACGCCCCAGACCTTGGACCTGACCGCCACACCGGACCTCAGGCCCGACTGCCACCACGGACCTTGGGCCCGACCGTCACCCCAGACCTTGGTTCCGACCGCCACCCCGGACGTTGGAAAAGACCGCCACCTGGGATCTTGGTACCGACCGCCACCCCGGACCTTGGTTCGGGTCACTACCCCGGAACTTGGGTCCGGCCGCCACCCCGGACCTTGGACTCGACCGCCACCCCGGACCTTGGGCCCGATCTTCACCCCGGGCCTTGGGTCCGGCCGGCACACCGGACCTTGGGCCCGACTGCCACACCGGACCATGGGCCCGACCACCACCCCGGACCGCGGTTCCGACCGCCACCCCGGACGTTGGGTCCGACCGCCACACCCGACCTTGGGACCGACCGTCACCCCGGACATTGGTTCTGACCGCCACCCCGGACCATGGTTCCGACTGGCACCCCGGACCTTGGGTCGATCCGCCACGTCGGACCTTGGTTCCGACTGCCACCCTGGACCTTGGTTCCGACCGCCAAGTCGGACCTTGTTTCAAACCGCCACCCCGGACCTCGGTTCCAACCGCCACCCCAGGCATTGGTTCCGACTTGCACCCCGGACCTTGGGTCGATCCGCCACCCCGGCCCTTGGTTCCGACTGCCACCCCGGACCTTGGTTCCGACCGCCACGCCGGACCTTGTCTCAAACCGGCACCCCGGACCTCGGTTCCAACCGCCACACCGGACATTGGTTCCAGCCGCCACCCCGGACCTTGGGCCCGACCAGCACACCGGACCTTAGGCCCGACTGCCACCCCGGACCTTGGGCCCAACCGTCACCCCAGACCTTGGTTCCGACCGCCACCCCGGACCTTGGTTCCGGCCGACACGCCGGACCTTTGCTCCGACCGCCACCCCGGACCTTGGGTCCGACTGCCACGCCAGACATTGGTTCCGGCCGCCACCTCGTTCCTTGGTTCCGGCGGCCACCCCGGACCTTGTTTCCGAACGCCACGCCCGAACTTGGTTCCGGCCGCCACCTCGTTCCTTGGATCCGGCCGCCACCCCGGACCTTGTTTCCGACCGCCACCCCGGACGTTGGACCCGTCCGCCACCCGGGATCTTGGTACCGACCGCCACCCCGGACATTGGGTCCGACCGCCCCGCCCGACCTTGGGACCGACCATCACCCCAGACCTTGTTTCCGACCGCCACCCCGGACGTTGGACCCGACCGCCACCCGGGATCTTGGTACCGACTGCCACCCCGGACCTTGGTTCCGACCACCACCCCGGACGTTGGATCCGACCGCCACGCCCGACCTTTGGACCGACCGTCACCCCGTACCTTGGTTCCGACCGCCACCCCGGACCATGGTTCAGACTGGCACCCCGCACCTTGGGTCGATCCGCCACCCCAGACCTTGCTTCCGACTGCCACCCCGGACCGTGGTTCCGACAGCCACCCCGGACCTTGTTTCAAACCGCCACCCCGGACCTCGGTTCCGACCGCCACCCCGGGCATTGGTTCCGGCTGCCACCCCGTACCTTTGGCCCGACCGCCACACCGGACCTTAGGCCCGATTGCCACCACGGACCTTGGGCCCGACCGCCACACCGGACCTCAGGCCCGACTGCCACCACGGACCTTGGGCCCGACCGCCACCCCAGACCTTGGTTCCGACCGCCACCCCGGACGTTGGACCCAACCTCCACCCGGGATCTTGGTACCGACCGCCACCCCGGACCTTGGTTCCGACCACCACCCTGGACCTTGGGTCCGACCTCCCCCCCGGACGTTTGGTCCGACCGCCACGCCCGACCTTGGGACCGACCATCACCCTGGACCTTGGTTCCGACCGCCACCTCGGACCATGGTTCCCACTGGCACCCGGACCTTTGGTCGATCCGCCACCCCGGACCTTGGTTCCGACTGCCACCCCGGACCTTGGTTCCGACCGCGACGCCGGACCTTGTTTCAAATCGCCACCCCGGACATTGGTTCCGGCCGCCACCCCGGACGTTGGGCCAGACCACCACACCGGACCTTAGGCCCGACTGCCACCCCGGACCTTGGGCCCGACCGCCACCCCAGACCTTGGTTCCGACCGCCACCCCGAACGTTGGACCCGACCGCCACCCGGGATCTTGATACCGACTGCCACCCTGGACCTTGGTCCCGAACAACACGCCGGACACTGGGTCCGACCGCCAGCCCGGACATTGGGTCTGACCGCCACGCCCGACCTTGGGACCGACCGTCACCCCAGACCTTGGTTCCGATCGCCACCCTGGACCATGGTTCCCACTGGCACCCCGGACCTTGGGTCGATCCGCCACCCCGGACCTTGGTTCCGACTGCCACCCCGGACCTTGGTTCCGACCGCGACGCTGGACCTTGTTTCAAATCGCCACCCCGGACATTGGTTCCGGCCGCCACCCCGGACCTTGGTTCCGACCGTCTCGCTGGGCCTTGTTTCAAACCACTACCCCGGACCTCAGTTCCAACCGCCACCCCGCACATTAGTTCTGGCCGCCACCCCGGACATTGGGCCCGACCGCCAAACCGGACCTTAGGCCCGAATGCCACCCCGGACCTTGGGCCCGACCGCCACCCCAGACCTTGGTTCCGATCGCCACCATGGACGTTGGACCCGACCACCACCCGGGATCTTGATACCAACCGCCACCCCGGACCTTGGTTCCGACCACCACCCCGGACATTGGGACCGACCGCCACACCGGACATTGGCTCCGACCACCATGCTCGACTTTGGGACCGACCGTCACCCCGGACCTTGGTTCCGACCGCCACACCGGACCATGGTTCCGACTGGCACCCCGGACCTTGGGTCGATCCGCCAGCCCGGAACGTGGTTCCGACCGCCACGCCAGAACTTATTTCAAACCGCCACCCCGGACCTCGGTTCCAACCGCCACCCCGGACCTTGGTTCCAACCACCACCCCGGACATTGTATCCGGCCAACACCCCGGACCTTGGGCCTGACCGCCACACCGGACCTTAGGCCCGACTGCCACCCCAGACCTTGGGCCCAACCGTCACCCCAGACCTTGGTTCCGACCGCCACCCCGGACGTTGGGCCCGACCGCCACCCGGGATCTTGGTACCGACCGCCATCCCGGACCTTGGTTCCGACCACCACTCCGGACCTTGGGTCAGACCACCACCACGGACGTTGGGTCCGACCGCCACCCTGGACCTTGGTTCCGACTGCCATCCCGGACCATGGTTCCGACTGGCACCCCGGACCTTGGGTCGATCCGCCACCCCGGACCTTGGTTCTGACTGCCACCCAGGACCTTGGTTCCGACAGCCACGCCGGACCTTGTGTCAAACCGCCGCCGCGGCCCTCGGTTCCAACCGCCACCCGGGACATTGGTTCCGGCCGCCACCTCGGACCTTGGGCCCGACCGCCACACCGGACCTTAGGCCTGACTGCCACCCCGGACCTTGGGCCCGACCGCCACCCCAGTCCTTGGTTCTGACCGCCACCCCGAACGTTGGACCCGACCGCCACCCGGGATCTTGGTACCGACCGCTACCCCGGACCTTGCTTCCGACCACCACCCCGGACCTTGGGTCTGACCACCACCATGGACATTGGTTCCGACCGCCACCCCGGACCTTGGTTCCGACCGACACGTCGGACCTTGGGTCCGACCGCCACCCCAGACGTTGGGTCGGACCGCCACCCCGGACGTTGGGTCCGACCGCCACGCCCGACCTTGGGACCGACCATCACCCCGGACCTTGTTTCCGACCACCACCCCGGACCATGGTTCCGACTGGCACCCCGGACCTTGGTTCTGACTGCCACCCCGGACCTTGGTTCCGACCGCCACGCCTGACCTTGTTTCAAACCGCCACCCCGGACCTCGGTTCCAACCGCCACCCCGGACATTAGTTCCGGCCACCACCCCGGACCTTGGGCCTGACCGCCACACCGGACCTTAGGCCCGACTGCCACCCCGGACCTTGGGATCGACCGTCACCCCAGACCTTGGTTCCGACCGCCACCCCGGACGTTGGACCCGACCGCCATCCGGCATCTTGGTACCGACCGCTACCCCGGACCTTGCTTCCGACCACCACCCCAGACCTTGGGTCTGACCACCACCATGGACATTGGTTCCGACCGCCACCCCGGACCTTGGTTCGGACTGACACGTCGGACCTTGGGTCCGAACGCCACCCCAGACATTGGGTCGGACCGCCACCACGGACGTTGGGTCCGATCGCCACGCCCGACCTTGGGACTGACCATCACCCCGGACCTTGGTTCCGACCGCCAACCCGGACCATGGTTCCGACTGGCACCCCGGACCTTGGGTCGATCCGCCACCCCGGACCTTGGTTCTGACTGCCACCCCGGACCTTGGTTCCGACTGCCGCCCCGGACCTTAGTTCCGACCGCCACGCCTGACCTTGTTTCAAACCGCCACCCCGGACCTTGGTTCCAACCGCCACCCCGGACATTGGTTCCGCCCACCACCCCGGACCTTAGTTCTGGCCACCACCCCGGACCTTGGTTCGGGTCACTACCCCGGACCTTGGGTCCGGCCGCCACACCGGACCTTGGACTCGACCGCCACCCCGGACTTTGGGCCCGATCTTCACCCCGGGCCTTGGGTCTGGCCGCCACCCTGGACCTTGGGCGCGACTGCCACACCGGACCATGGGCCCGACCACCACCCCGGGCCGCGGTTCCGACCGCCACCCCGGACCTTGGTTCCCACCGCCACCCCAGATCTTGGTTCTGGCCGCAATCTCAGACCGTGGTTCCGACCGCCACCCCGGACCTTGGGTCCAGCCGCCAGCCCGGACCTTGGGCCCGACCGCCACACCGGACCTTAGGCCCGACTGCCACCCCGGTCCTTGGGCCCGACCGCCACCCCAGACCAAGGGTCCGACCGCCACCCCGGACATTGGGTCCGACCGCCACGCCCGACCTTGGGACCGACCGTCACCCCGGACATTGGGTCCGACCGCCACGCCCGACCTTGGGTCGATCCGCCACCCCGGACCTTGGTTCCGACTGCCAGCCCGGAAATTGGTTCCGATTGCCACCCCGGACCTTGGTTCCGACCGACACGCCGTACCTTGAGTCCGACCGCCATCCCGGACGTTGGGTCCGACCGCCACGACCGACCTTGGTTCCGACCGTCACCCCGGACGTTGGTTCCGACCGCCACCCTGGACCATGGTTCCGACTGGCACCCCGGACTTGGGTCGATCCGCCACCCCGGACCTTGGTTCCGACTGCCACCCCGGACCTTGGTTCCAACAGCCACGCTGGACCTTGTTTCAAACCGCCACCCCGGACCTCGGTTCCAACCGCCACCCCGGACCTCGGTTCCAACCGCCACCCCGGACATTGTATCCGCCCAACGCCCCAGACCTTGGACCTGACCGCCACACCGGACCATAGGCCCGACTGCCACCCCAGACCTTGGGCCCGACCGTCACCCCAGACCTTGGTTCCGACCGCCACCCCGGACGTTGGAAAATACCGCCACCTGGGATCTTGGTACAGACCGCCACCCCGGACCTTGGTTCGGGTCACTACCCCGGAACTTGGGTCCGGCCGCCACCCCGGACCTTGGACTCGACCGCCACCCCGGACCTTGGGCCCGATCTTCACCCCGGGCCTTGGGTCCGGCCGGCACACCGGACCTTGGGCCCGAATGCCACACCGGACCATGGGCCCAACCACCACCCCGGACCGCGGTTCCGACCGCCATCCCGGACGTTGGGTCCGACCGCCACACCCGTCCTTGGGACCGACCGTCACCCCGGACATTGGTTCTGACCGCCACCCCGGACCATGGTTCCGACTGGCACCCCGGACCTTGGGTCGATCCGCCACGTCGGACCTTGGTTCCGACTGCCACCCCGGACCGTGGTTCCGACAGCCACCCCGGACCTTGTTTCAAACCGCCACCCCGGACCTCGGTTCCGACCGCCACCCCGGGCATTGGTTCCGGCTGCCACCCCGTACCTTTGGCCCGACCACCACACCGGACCTTAGGCCCGATTGCCACCACGGACCTTGGGCCCGACCGCCACACCGGACCTCAGGCCCGACTGCCACCACGGACCTTGGGTCAGACCACCACCACGGACATTGGGTCCGACCGCCACGTGCGACCTTGGGACCGACCGTCACCCCGGACCTTGGTTCCGACTGCCATCCCGGACCATGGTTCCGACTGGCACCCCGGACCTTGGGTCGATCCGCCACCCCGGACCTTGGTTCTGACTGCCACCCATGACCTTGGTTCCGACAGCCACGCCGGACCTTGTGTCAAACCGCCGCCCCGGACCTCGGTTCCAACCGCCACCCGGGACACTGGTTCCGGCCGCCACCTCGGACCTTGGGCCCGACCGCCACACCGGACCTTAGGCCTGACTGCCACCCCGGACCTTGGGCCCGAGCACCACCCCAGACATTGGTTCCGACCACCACCCCGGACCTTGGTTCCGACCGCCACCCCGGACGTTGGAAAAGACCGCCACCTGGGATCTTGGTACCGACCGCCACCCCGGACCTTGGTTCGGGTCACTACCCCGGAACTTGGGTCCGGTCGCCACCCCGGACCTTGGACTCGACCGCCACCCCGGACCTTGGGCCCGATCTTCACCCCGGGCCTTGGGTCCGGCCGGCACACCGGACCTTGGGCCCGACTGCCACACCGGACCATGGGCCCGACCACCACCCCGGACCGCGGTTCCGACCGCCACCCCGGACGTTGGGTCCGACCGCCACACCCGACCTTGGGACCGACCGTCACCCCGGACATTGGTTCTGACCGCCACCCCGGACCATGGTTCCGACTGGCACCCCGGACCTTGGGTCGATCCGCCACGTCGGACCTTGGTTCCGACTGCCACCCTGGACCTTGGTTCCGACCGCCAAGTCGGACCTTGTTTCAAACCGCCACCCCGGACCTCGGTTCCAACCGCCACCCCAGACATTGGTTCCGACTTGCACCCCGGACCTTGGGTCGATCCGCCACCCCGGCCCTTGGTTCCGACTGCCACCCCGGACCTTGGTTCTGACCGCCACGCCGGACCTTGTCTCAAACCGGCACCCCGGACCTCGGTTCCAACCGCCACCCCGGACATTGGTTCCAGCCGCCACCCCGGACCTTGGGCCCGACCAGCACACCGGACCTTAGGCCCGACTGCCACCCTGGACCTTGGGCCCAACCGTCACCCCAGACCTTGGTTCCGACCGCCACCCCGGACCTTGGTTCCGGCCGACACGCCGGACCTTTGCTCCGACCGCCACCCCGGACCTTGGGTCCGACTGCCACGCCAGACATTGGTTCCGGCCGCCACCTCGTTCCTTGGTTCCGGCGGCCACGCCGGACCTTGTGTCAAACCGCCGCCCCGGACCTCGGTTCCAACCGCCACCCGGGACACTGGTTCCGGCCGCCACCTCGGACCTTGGGCCCGACCGCCACACCGGACCTTAGGCCTGACTGCCACCCCGGACCTTGGGCCCGACCGCCACCCCAGACATTGGTTCCGACCACCACCCCGGACTTTGGGCCCCAACCGCCACCCGGGATCTTGGTACCGACCGCCACCCCGGAACTTGGTTCCGACCACCACCCCAGACCTTGGGTCCGACCGCCACCCCGGACGTTGAGTCCGACCGCCACCCCGGACGTTGGGTCCGACCGCCACGCACGACCTTGGGACCGACCGTCACCCCGGACCTTGGTTCCGACCGCCACCCCGGACCATGGTTCCGACTGGCACCCCGGACCTTGGGTCGATCCGCCACCCCGGACCTTGGTTCTGACTGCCACCCCGGACCTTGGTTCCAACCGCCACCCCGGACATTGGTTCCGGCCACCACCCCGGACCTTGGGCCTGACCGCCACACCGGACCTTAGGCCCGACTGCCACCCCGGACCTTGGGATCGACCGTCACCCCAGACCTTGGTTCCGACCGCCACCCCGGACGTTGGACCCGACCGCCATCCGGCATCTTGGTACCGACCGCTACCCCGGACCTTGCTTCCGACCACCACCCCGGACCTTGGGTCTGACCACCACCATGGACATTGGTTCCGACCGCCACCCTGGACCTTGGTTCCGACCGACACGTCGGACCTTGGGTCCGAACGCCACCCCAGACGTTGGGTCGGACCGCCACCACGGACGTTGGGTCCGATCGCCACGCCCGACCTTGGGACTGACCATCACCCCGGACCTTGGTTCCGACCGCCAACCCGGACCATGGTTCCGACTGGCACCCCGGACCTTGGGTCGATCCGCCACCCCGGACCTTGGTTCTGACTGCCACCCCGGACCTTGGTTCCGACTGCCGCCCCGGACCTTAGTTCCGACCGCCACGCCTGACCTTGTTTCAAACCGCCACCCCGGACCTTGGTTCCAACCGCCACCCCGGACATTGGTTCCGCCCACCACCCCGGACCTTAGTTCTGGCCACCACCCCGGACCTTGGTTCGGGTCACTACCCCGGACCTTGGGTCCGGCCGCCACACCGGACCTTGGACTCGACCGCCACCCCGGACTTTGGGCCCGATCTTCACCCCGGGCCTTGGGTCTGGCCGCCACCCCGGACCTTGGGCCCGACGGCCATCCCGGACATTGGTTCCGATTGCCACCCCGGACCTTGGTTCCGACCGACACGCCGTACCGTGAGTCCGACCGCCATCCCGGACGTTGGGTCCGACCGCCACGACCGACCTTGGTTCCGACCGTCACCCCGGACCTTGGTTCCGACCGCCACCCTGGACCATGGTTCCGACTGGCACCCCGGACTTGGGTCGATCCGCCACCCCGGACCTTGGTTCCGACTGCCACCCCGGACCTTGGTTCCAACAGCCACGCTGGACCTTGTTTCAAACCGCCACCCCGGACCTCGGTTCCAACCGCCACCCCGGACCTCGGTTCCAACCGCCACCCCGGACATTGTATCCGCCCAACGCCCCAGACCTTGGACCTGACCGCCACACCGGACCTCAGGCCCGACTGCCACCACGGACCTTGGGCCCGACCGTCACCCCAGACCTTGGTTCCGACCGCCACCCCGGACGTTGGAAAAGACCGCCACCTGGGATCTTGGTACCGACCGCCACCCCGGACCTTGGTTCGGGTCACTACCCCGGAACTTGGGTCCGGCCGCCACCCCGGACCTTGGACTCGACCGCCACCCCGGACCTTGGGCCCGATCTTCACCCCGGGCCTTGGGTCCGGCCGGCACACCGGACCTTGGGCCCGACTGCCACACCGGACCATGGGCCCGACCACCACCCCGGACCGCGGTTCCGACCGCCACCCCGGACGTTGGGTCCGACCGCCACACCCGACCTTGGGACCGACCGTCACCCCGGACATTGGTTCTGACCGCCACCCCGGACCATGGTTCCGACTGGCACCCCGGACCTTGGGTCGATCCGCCACGTCGGACCTTGGTTCCGACTGCCACCCTGGACCTTGGTTCCGACCGCCAAGTCGGACCTTGTTTCAAACCGCCACCCCGGACCTCGGTTCCAACCGCCACCCCAGGCATTGGTTCCGACTTGCACCCCGGACCTTGGGTCGATCCGCCACCCCGGCCCTTGGTTCCGACTGCCACCCCGGACCTTGGTTCCGACCGCCACGCCGGACCTTGTCTCAAACCGGCACCCCGGACCTCGGTTCCAACCGCCACACCGGACATTGGTTCCAGCCGCCACCCCGGACCTTGGGCCCGACCAGCACACCGGACCTTAGGCCCGACTGCCACCCCGGACCTTGGGCCCAACCGTCACCCCAGACCTTGGTTCCGACCGCCACCCCGGACCTTGGTTCCGGCCGACACGCCGGACCTTTGCTCCGACCGCCACCCCGGACCTTGGGTCCGACTGCCACGCCAGACATTGGTTCCGGCCGCCACCTCGTTCCTTGGTTCCGGCGGCCACCCCGGACCTTGTTTCCGAACGCCACGCCCGAACTTGGTTCCGGCCGCCACCTCGTTCCTTGGATCCGGCCGCCACCCCGGACCTTGTTTCCGACCGCCACCCCGGACGTTGGACCCGTCCGCCACCCGGGATCTTGGTACCGACCGCCACCCCGGACATTGGGTCCGACCGCCCCGCCCGACCTTGGGACCGACCATCACCCCAGACCTTGTTTCCGACCGCCACCCCGGACGTTGGACCCGACCGCCACCCGGGATCTTGGTACCGACTGCCACCCCGGACCTTGGTTCCGACCACCACCCCGGACGTTGGATCCGACCGCCACGCCTGACCTTTGGACCGACCGTCACCCCGTACCTTGGTTCCGACCGCCACCCCGGACCATGGTTCAGACTGGCACCCCGCACCTTGGGTCGATCCGCCACCCCAGACCTTGCTTCCGACTGCCACCCCGGACCGTGGTTCCGACAGCCACCCCGGACCTTGTTTCAAACCGCCACCCCGGACCTCGGTTCCGACCGCCACCCCGGGCATTGGTTCCGGCTGCCACCCCGTACCTTTGGCCCGACCGCCACACCGGACCTTAGGCCCGATTGCCACCACGGACCTTGGGCCCGACCGCCACACCGGACCTCAGGCCCGACTGCCACCACGGACCTTGGGCCCGACCGCCACCCCAGACCTTGGTTCCGACCGCCACCCCGGACGTTGGACCCAACCTCCACCCGGGATCTTGGTACCGACCGCCACCCCGGACCTTGGTTCCGACCACCACCCTGGACCTTGGGTCCGACCTCCCCCCCGGACGTTTGGTCCGACCGCCACGCCCGACCTTGGGACCGACCATCACCCTGGACCTTGGTTCCGACCGCCACCTCGGACCATGGTTCCCACTGGCACCCGGACCTTTGGTCGATCCGCCACCCCGGACCTTGGTTCCGACTGCCACCCCGGACCTTGGTTCCGACCGCGACGCCGGACCTTGTTTCAAATCGCCACCCCGGACATTGGTTCCGGCCGCCACCCCGGACGTTGGGCCAGACCACCACACCGGACCTTAGGCCCGACTGCCACCCCGGACCTTGGGCCCGACCGCCACCCCAGACCTTGGTTCCGACCGCCACCCCGAACGTTGGACCCGACCGCCACCCGGGATCTTGATACCGACTGCCACCCTGGACCTTGGTCCCGAACAACACGCCGGACACTGGGTCCGACCGCCAGCCCGGACATTGGGTCTGACCGCCACGCCCGACCTTGGGACCGACCGTCACCCCAGACCTTGGTTCCGATCGCCACCCTGGACCATGGTTCCCACTGGCACCCCGGACCTTGGGTCGATCCGCCACCCCGGACCTTGGTTCCGACTGCCACCCCGGACCTTGGTTCCGACCGCGACGCTGGACCTTGTTTCAAATCGCCACCCCGGACATTGGTTCCGGCCGCCACCCCGGACCTTGGTTCCGACCGTCTCGCTGGGCCTTGTTTCAAACCACTACCCCGGACCTCAGTTCCAACCGCCACCCCGCACATTAGTTCTGGCCGCCACCCCGGACATTGGGCCCGACCGCCAAACCGGACCTTAGGCCCGACTGCCACCCCGGACCTTGGGCCCGACCGCCACCCCAGACCTTGGTTCCGATCGCCACCATGGACGTTGGACCCGACCACCACCCGGGATCTTGATACCAACCGCCACCCCGGACCTTGGTTCCGACCACCACCCCGGACATTGGGACCGACCGCCACACCGGACATTGGCTCCGACCACCATGCTCGACTTTGGGACCGACCGTCACCCCGGACCTTGGTTCCGACCGCCACACCGGACCATGGTTCCGACTGGCACCCCGGACCTTGGGTCGATCCGCCAGCCCGGAACGTGGTTCCGACCGCCACGCCAGAACTTATTTCAAACCGCCACCCCGGACCTCGGTTCCAACCGCCACCCCGGACCTTGGTTCCAACCACCACCCCGGACATTGTATCCGGCCAACACCCCGGACCTTGGGCCTGACCGCCACACCGGACCTTAGGCCCGACTGCCACCCCAGACCTTGGGCCCAACCGTCACCCCAGACCTTGGTTCCGACCGCCACCCCGGACGTTGGGCCCGACCGCCACCCGGGATCTTGGTACCGACCGCCATCCCGGACCTTGGTTCCGACCACCACTCCGGACCTTGGGTCAGACCACCACCACGGACGTTGGGTCCGACCGCCACCCTGGACCTTGGTTCCGACTGCCATCCCGGACCATGGTTCCGACTGGCACCCCGGACCTTGGGTCGATCCGCCACCCCGGACCTTGGTTCTGACTGCCACCCAGGACCTTGGTTCCGACAGCCACGCCGGACCTTGTGTCAAACCGCCGCCGCGGCCCTCGGTTCCAACCGCCACCCGGGACATTGGTTCCGGCCGCCACCTCGGACCTTGGGCCCGACCGCCACACCGGACCTTAGGCCTGACTGCCACCCCGGACCTTGGGCCCGACCGCCACCCCAGTCCTTGGTTCTGACCGCCACCCCGAACGTTGGACCCGACCGCCACCCGGGATCTTGGTACCGACCGCTACCCCGGACCTTGCTTCCGACCACCACCCCGGACCTTGGGTCTGACCACCACCATGGACATTGGTTCCGACCGCCACCCCGGACCTTGGTTCCGACCGACACGTCGGACCTTGGGTCCGACCGCCACCCCAGACGTTGGGTCGGACCGCCACCCCGGACGTTGGGTCCGACCGCCACGCCCGACCTTGGGACCGACCATCACCCCGGACCTTGTTTCCGACCACCACCCCGGACCATGGTTCCGACTGGCACCCCGGACCTTGGTTCTGACTGCCACCCCGGACCTTGGTTCCGACCGCCACGCCTGACCTTGTTTCAAACCGCCACCCCGGACCTCGGTTCCAACCGCCACCCCGGACATTAGTTCCGGCCACCACCCCGGACCTTGGGCCTGACCGCCACACCGGACCTTAGGCCCGACTGCCACCCCGGACCTTGGGATCGACCGTCACCCCAGACCTTGGTTCCGACCGCCACCCCGGACGTTGGACCCGACCGCCATCCGGCATCTTGGTACCGACCGCTACCCCGGACCTTGCTTCCGACCACCACCCCAGACCTTGGGTCTGACCACCACCATGGACATTGGTTCCGACCGCCACCCCGGACCTTGGTTCGGACTGACACGTCGGACCTTGGGTCCGAACGCCACCCCAGACATTGGGTCGGACCGCCACCACGGACGTTGGGTCCGATCGCCACGCCCGACCTTGGGACTGACCATCACCCCGGACCTTGGTTCCGACCGCCAACCCGGACCATGGTTCCGACTGGCACCCCGGACCTTGGGTCGATCCGCCACCCCGGACCTTGGTTCTGACTGCCACCCCGGACCTTGGTTCCGACTGCCGCCCCGGACCTTAGTTCCGACCGCCACGCCTGACCTTGTTTCAAACCGCCACCCCGGACCTTGGTTCCAACCGCCACCCCGGACATTGGTTCCGCCCACCACCCCGGACCTTAGTTCTGGCCACCACCCCGGACCTTGGTTCGGGTCACTACCCCGGACCTTGGGTCCGGCCGCCACACCGGACCTTGGACTCGACCGCCACCCCGGACTTTGGGCCCGATCTTCACCCCGGGCCTTGGGTCTGGCCGCCACCCTGGACCTTGGGCGCGACTGCCACACCGGACCATGGGCCCGACCACCACCCCGGGCCGCGGTTCCGACCGCCACCCCGGACCTTGGTTCCCACCGCCACCCCAGATCTTGGTTCTGGCCGCAATCTCAGACCGTGGTTCCGACCGCCACCCCGGACCTTGGGTCCAGCCGCCAGCCCGGACCTTGGGCCCGACCGCCACACCGGACCTTAGGCCCGACTGCCACCCCGGTCCTTGGGCCCGACCGCCACCCCAGACCAAGGGTCCGACCGCCACCCCGGACATTGGGTCCGACCGCCACGCCCGACCTTGGGACCGACCGTCACCCCGGACATTGGGTCCGACCGCCACGCCCGACCTTGGGTCGATCCGCCACCCCGGACCTTGGTTCCGACTGCCAGCCCGGAAATTGGTTCCGATTGCCACCCCGGACCTTGGTTCCGACCGACACGCCGTACCTTGAGTCCGACCGCCATCCCGGACGTTGGGTCCGACCGCCACGACCGACCTTGGTTCCGACCGTCACCTCGGACGTTGGTTCCGACCGCCACCCTGGACCATGGTTCCGACTGGCACCCCGGACTTGGGTCGATCCGCCACCCCGGACCTTGGTTCCGACTGCCACCCCGGACCTTGGTTCCAACAGCCACGCTGGACCTTGTTTCAAACCGCCACCCCGGACCTCGGTTCCAACCGCCACCCCGGACCTCGGTTCCAACCGCCACCCCGGACATTGTATCCGCCCAACGCCCCAGACCTTGGACCTGACCGCCACACCGGACCATAGGCCCGACTGCCACCCCAGACCTTGGGCCCGACCGTCACCCCAGACCTTGGTTCCGACCGCCACCCCGGACGTTGGAAAATACCGCCACCTGGGATCTTGGTACAGACCGCCACCCCGGACCTTGGTTCGGGTCACTACCCCGGAACTTGGGTCCGGCCGCCACCCCGGACCTTGGACTCGACCGCCACCCCGGACCTTGGGCCCGATCTTCACCCCGGGCCTTGGGTCCGGCCGGCACACCGGACCTTGGGCCCGAATGCCACACCGGACCATGGGCCCAACCACCACCCCGGACCGCGGTTCCGACCGCCATCCCGGACGTTGGGTCCGACCGCCACACCCGTCCTTGGGACCGACCGTCACCCCGGACATTGGTTCTGACCGCCACCCCGGACCATGGTTCCGACTGGCACCCCGGACCTTGGGTCGATCCGCCACGTCGGACCTTGGTTCCGACTGCCACCCTGGACCTTGGTTCCGACCGCCAAGTCGGACCTTGTTTCAAACCGCCACCCCGGACCTCGGTTCCAACCGCCACCCCAGACATTGGTTCCGACTTGCACCCCGGACCTTGGGTCGATCCGCCACCCCGGCCCTTGGTTCCGACTGCCACCCCGGACCTTGGTTCCGACCGCCACGCCGGACCTTGTCTCAAACCGGCACCCCGGACCTCGGTTCCAACCGCCACCCCTGACATTGGTTCCAGCCGCCACCCCGGACCTTGGGCCCGACCGGCACACCGGACCTTGGGCCCAACCGTCACCCCAGACCTTGGTTCCGACCACCACCCCGGACGTTGGATCCGACCGCCACGTCCGACCTTTGGACCGACCGTCACCCCGTACCTTGGTTCCGACCGCCACCCCGGACCATGGTTCAGACTGGCACCCCGCACCTTGGGTCGATCCGCCACCCCAGACCTTGGTTCCGACTGCCACCCCGGACCGTGGTTCCGACAGCCACCCTGGACCTTGTGTCAAACCGCCACCCCGGACCTCGGTTCCGACCGCCACCCCGGGCATTGGTTCCGGCTGCCACCCCGTACCTTTGGCCCGACCGCCACACCGGACCTTAGGCCCGACTGCCACCACGGACTTTGGGCCCGACCGCCACACCGGACCTCAGGCCCGACTGCCACCACGGACCTTGGGCCCGACCGCCACCCCAGACCTTGGTTCCGACCGCCACCCCGGACGTTGGACCCAACCTCCACCCGGGATCTTGGTACCGACCGCCACCCCGGACCTTGGTTCCGACCACCACCCCGGACCTTGGGTCCGACCTCCCCCCCCGGACGTTTGGTCCGACCGCCACGCCCGACCTTGGGACCGACCATTACCCCGGACCTTGGTTCCGACCGCCACACCGGACCATGGTTCCCACTGGCACCCGGACCTTTGGTCGATCCGCCACCCCGGACCTTGGTTCCGACTGCCACCCCGGACATTGGGTCCGGCCGCCACCCCGGACGTTGGGCCAGACCACCACACTGGACCATAGGCCCGACTGCCACCCCGGACCTTGGGCCCGACCGCCACCCCGAACGTTGGACCCGACCGCCACCCGGGATCTTGATACCGACTGCCACTCCGGACCTTGGTTCCGACCGTCACGCCGGGCCTTGTTTCAAACCACTACCCCGGACCTCAGTTCCAACCGCCACCCCGCACATTAGTTCCGGCCGCCACCCCGGACATTGGGCCCGACCGCCAAATCGGACCTTAGGCCCGACTGCCACCCCGGACCTTGGGCCCGACCGCCACCCCAGACCTTGGTTCCGACAGCCACCCTGGACGTTGGACCCGACCACCACCCGGGATCTTGATGCCAACCGCCACCCCGGACCTTGGTTCCGACCACCACCCCGGACATTGGGACCGACCGCCACACCGGACATTGGCTCCGACCACCACGCTCGACTTTGGGACCGACCGTCACCCCAGACCTTGGTTCCGACCGCCACACCGGACCAAGGTTCCGACTGGCACCCCGGACCTTGGGTCGATCCGCCAGCCCGGAACCTGGTTCCGACCGCCACGCCGGAACTTATTTCAAACCGCCACCCCGGACCTCGGTTCCAACCGCCACCCGGGACATTTGTTCCGGCCGCCACCTCGGACCTTGGGCCCGACCGCCACACCGGACCTGAGGCCTGACTGCCACCCCGGACCTTGGGCCCGACCGCCACCCCAGACCTTGGTTCCGACCGCCACCCCGAACGTTGGACCCGACCGCCACCCGGGATCTTGATGCCGACCGCCACCCCGGACCTTGGTTCCGACCACCACCCCGGACCTTGGGACCGACCGCCTTCCCGGACCTTGGTTCCGACCGCCACCCCGGACCATGGTTCCAACTGGCACCGCGGACCTTGGGTCGATCCGCCACCCCGGACCTTGGTTCCGACCGCCACGCCGGGCCTTGTTTCAAACCATCACCCCGGACCTCAGTTCCAACCGCCACCCCGCACATTAGTTCCGGCCGCCACCCCGGACATTGGGCCCGACCGCCAAACCGGACCTTAGGCCCGACTGCCACCCCGGACCTTGGGCCTGACCGCCACCCCAGACCTTGGTTCCGACCACCACCCTGGACGTTGGACCCGACCACCACCCGGGATCTTGATACCGACCGCCACCCCGGACCTTGGTTCCGACCACCACCCCGGACGTTGGGACCGACCGCCACAGCGGACATTGGCTCCGACCACCACGCTCGACTTTGGGACCGACCGTCACCCCGGACCTTGGTTCCGACCGCCACCCCGGACCATGGTGTCCGACTGGCACCCCGGACCTTGGGTCGATCCGCCAGCCCGGAACTTGGTTCCGACCGCCACGCCGGAACTTATTTCAAACCGCCACCCCGGACCTCGGTTAAAACCGCCACCCCGGACCTCGGTTCCAACCACCACCCCGGACATTGTATCCGGCCAACACCCCGGACCTTGGGCCTGACCGCCACACCGGACCTTAGGCCCGACTGCCACCCCAGACCTTGGGCCCAACCGTCACCCCAGACCGTGGTTCCGACCGCCACCCCGGACGTTGGGCGGAACCGCCACCCGGGATCTTGGTACCGACCGCCACCCCGGACCTTGGTTCCGACCACCACTCCGGACCTTGGGTCAGACCACCACCACGGACGTTGGGTCCGACCGCCACGTGCGACCTTGGGACCGACCGTCACCCTGGACCTTGGTTCCGACTGCCATCCCGGACCATGGTTCCGACTGGCACCCCGGACCTTGGGTCGATCCGCCACCCCGGACCTTGGTTCTGACTGCCACCCAGGACCTTGGTTCCGACAGCCACGCCGGACCTTCTGTCAAACCGCCGCCCCGGACCTCGGTTCCAACTGCCACGTGCGACCTTGGTTCCGGCCGCCACCTCGGACCTTGGGCCCGACCGCCACACCGGACCTTAGGCCTGACTGCCACCCCTGACCTTGGGCCCGACCGCCACCCCAGACCTTGGTTCCGACCGCCACCCCGGACCTTGGTTCCAGCCGACACGCCGGACCTTTGGTCCGACCGCCACCCCGGACCTTGTTTCCGAACGCCACGCCCGAACTTGGTTCCGGCCGCCACCTCGTTCCTTGGATCCGGCCGCCACCCCGGACCTTGTTTCCGACCGCCACCCCGGACGTTGGACCCGTCCGCCACCCGGGATCTTGGTACCGACCGCCACCCCGGACATTGGGTCCGACCGCCCCGCCCGATCTTGGGACCGACCATCACCCCAGACCTTGTTTCCGACCACCACCCCGGACGTTGGATCCGACCGCCACGCCCGACCTTTGGACCGACCGTCACCCCGTACCTTGGTTCCGACCGCCACCCCGGACCGTGGTTCAGACTGGCACCCCGCACCTTGTTTCAAACCGCCACCCTGGACCTCGGTTCCGACCGCCACCCCGGGCATTGGTTCCGGCTGCCACCCCGTACCTTTGGCCCGACCGCCACACCGTACCTTAGGCCCGACTGCCACCATGGACCTTGGGCCCGACCGCCACACCGGACCTCAGGCCCGACTGCCACCACGGACCTTGGGCCCGACCGCCACCCAAGACCTTGGTTCCGACCGCCACCCCGGACGTTGGACCCAACCTCCACCCGGGATCTTGGTACCGACCGCCACCACGGACCTTGGTTCCGACCACCACCCCGGACCTTGGGTCCGACCTCCCCCCCGGACGTTTGGTCCGACCGCCACGCCCGACCTTGGGACCGACCATCACCCCGGACCTTGGTTCCGACCGCCACCCCGGACCATGGTTCCCACTGGCACCCGGACCTTTGGTCGATCCGCCACCCCGGACCTTGGTTCCGACTGCCACCCCGGACCTTGGTTCCGACAGCCACGCCGGACCTTGTTTCAAACCGCCACCCCGGACCTCGGTTCCGACCGCCACCCTGGGCATTGGTTCCGGCAGCCACCCCGGACCTTTGGCCCGACCGCCACACCGGACCTTAGGTCCGACTGCCACCACGGGCCTTGGGACCGACCGCCACCCCTGACCTTTGTTGCGACCGCCACACCGGACGTTGGACCCGACCGCCACCCGGGATCTTGGTACCGACCGCCACCCCGGACGTTGGGTCCGACCGCCACGCACGACCTTGGGACCGACCGTCACCCCGGACCTTGGTTCCGACCGCCACCCCGGACCATGGTTCCGACTGGCACCCCGGACCTTGGGTCGATCCGCCACCCCGGACCTTGGTTCTGACTGCCACCCCGGACCTTGGTTCCAACCGCCACCCCGGACATTGGTTCCGGCCACCACCCCGGACCTTGGGCCTGACCGCCACACCGGACCTTAGGCCCGACTGCCACCCCGGACCTTGGGATCGACCGTCACCCCAGACCTTGGTTCCGACCGCCACCCCGGACGTTGGACCCGACCGCCATCCGGCATCTTGGTACCGACCGCTACCCCGGACCTTGCTTCCGACCACCACCCCGGACCTTGGGTCTGACCACCACCATGGACATTGGTTCCGACCGCCACCCTGGACCTTGGTTCCGACCGACACGTCGGACCTTGGGTCCGAACGCCACCCCAGACGTTGGGTCGGACCGCCACCACGGACGTTGGGTCCGATCGCCACGCCCGACCTTGGGACTGACCATCACCCCGGACCTTGGTTCCGACCGCCAACCCGGACCATGGTTCCGACTGGCACCCCGGACCTTGGGTCGATCCGCCACCCCGGACCTTGGTTCTGACTGCCACCCCGGACCTTGGTTCCGACTGCCGCCCCGGACCTTAGTTCCGACCGCCACGCCTGACCTTGTTTCAAACCGCCACCCCGGACCTTGGTTCCAACCGCCACCCCGGACATTGGTTCCGCCCACCACCCCGGACCTTAGTTCTGGCCACCACCCCGGACCTTGGTTCGGGTCACTACCCCGGACCTTGGGTCCGGCCGCCACACCGGACCTTGGACTCGACCGCCACCCCGGACTTTGGGCCCGATCTTCACCCCGGGCCTTGGGTCTGGCCGCCACCCCGGACCTTGGGCCCGACGGCCATCCCGGACATTGGTTCCGATTGCCACCCCGGACCTTGGTTCCGACCGACACGCCGTACCGTGAGTCCGACCGCCATCCCGGACGTTGGGTCCGACCGCCACGACCGACCTTGGTTCCGACCGTCACCCCGGACCTTGGTTCCGACCGCCACCCTGGACCATGGTTCCGACTGGCACCCCGGACTTGGGTCGATCCGCCACCCCGGACCTTGGTTCCGACTGCCACCCCGGACCTTGGTTCCAACAGCCACGCTGGACCTTGTTTCAAACCGCCACCCCGGACCTCGGTTCCAACCGCCACCCCGGACCTCGGTTCCAACCGCCACCCCGGACATTGTATCCGCCCAACGCCCCAGACCTTGGACCTGACCGCCACACCGGACCTCAGGCCCGACTGCCACCACGGACCTTGGGCCCGACCGTCACCCCAGACCTTGGTTCCGACCGCCACCCCGGACGTTGGAAAAGACCGCCACCTGGGATCTTGGTACCGACCGCCACCCCGGACCTTGGTTCGGGTCACTACCCCGGAACTTGGGTCCGGCCGCCACCCCGGACCTTGGACTCGACCGCCACCCCGGACCTTGGGCCCGATCTTCACCCCGGGCCTTGGGTCCGGCCGGCACACCGGACCTTGGGCCCGACTGCCACACCGGACCATGGGCCCGACCACCACCCCGGACCGCGGTTCCGACCGCCACCCCGGACGTTGGGTCCGACCGCCACACCCGACCTTGGGACCGACCGTCACCCCGGACATTGGTTCTGACCGCCACCCCGGACCATGGTTCCGACTGGCACCCCGGACCTTGGGTCGATCCGCCACGTCGGACCTTGGTTCCGACTGCCACCCTGGACCTTGGTTCCGACCGCCAAGTCGGACCTTGTTTCAAACCGCCACCCCGGACCTCGGTTCCAACCGCCACCCCAGGCATTGGTTCCGACTTGCACCCCGGACCTTGGGTCGATCCGCCACCCCGGCCCTTGGTTCCGACTGCCACCCCGGACCTTGGTTCCGACCGCCACGCCGGACCTTGTCTCAAACCGGCACCCCGGACCTCGGTTCCAACCGCCACCCCGGACATTGGTTCCAGCCGCCACCCCGGACCTTGGGCCCGACCAGCACACCGGACCTTAGGCCCGACTGCCACCCCGGACCTTGGGCCCAACCGTCACCCCAGACCTTGGTTCCGACCGCCACCCCGGACCTTGGTTCCGGCCGACACGCCGGACCTTTGCTCCGACCGCCACCCCGGACCTTGGGTCCGACTGCCACGCCAGACATTGGTTCCGGCCGCCACCTCGTTCCTTGGTTCCGGCGGCCACCCCGGACCTTGTTTCCGAACGCCACGCCCGAACTTGGTTCCGGCCGCCACCTCGTTCCTTGGATCCGGCCGCCACCCCGGACCTTGTTTCCGACCGCCACCCCGGACGTTGGACCCGTCCGCCACCCGGGATCTTGGTACCGACCGCCACCCCGGACATTGGGTCCGACCGCCCCGCCCGACCTTGGGACCGACCATCACCCCAGACCTTGTTTCCGACCGCCACCCCGGACGTTGGACCCGACCGCCACCCGGGATCTTGGTACCGACTGCCACCCCGGACCTTGGTTCCGACCACCACCCCGGACGTTGGATCCGACCGCCACGCCCGACCTTTGGACCGACCGTCACCCCGTACCTTGGTTCCGACCGCCACCCCGGACCATGGTTCAGACTGGCACCCCGCACCTTGGGTCGATCCGCCACCCCAGACCTTGCTTCCGACTGCCACCCCGGACCGTGGTTCCGACAGCCACCCCGGACCTTGTTTCAAACCGCCACCCCGGACCTCGGTTCCGACCGCCACCCCGGGCATTGGTTCCGGCTGCCACCCCGTACCTTTGGCCCGACCGCCACACCGGACCTTAGGCCCGATTGCCACCACGGACCTTGGGCCCGACCGCCACACCGGACCTCAGGCCCGACTGCCACCACGGACCTTGGGCCCGACCGCCACCCCAGACCTTGGTTCCGACCGCCACCCCGGACGTTGGACCCAACCTCCACCCGGGATCTTGGTACCGACCGCCACCCCGGACCTTGGTTCCGACCACCACCCTGGACCTTGGGTCCGACCTCCCCCCCGGACGTTTGGTCCGACCGCCACGCCCGACCTTGGGACCGACCATCACCCTGGACCTTGGTTCCGACCGCCACCTCGGACCATGGTTCCCACTGGCACCCGGACCTTTGGTCGATCCGCCACCCCGGACCTTGGTTCCGACTGCCACCCCGGACCTTGGTTCCGACCGCGACGCCGGACCTTGTTTCAAATCGCCACCCCGGACATTGGTTCCGGCCGCCACCCCGGACGTTGGGCCAGACCACCACACCGGACCTTAGGCCCGACTGCCACCCCGGACCTTGGGCCCGACCGCCACCCCAGACCTTGGTTCCGACCGCCACCCCGAACGTTGGACCCGACCGCCACCCGGGATCTTGATACCGACTGCCACCCTGGACCTTGGTCCCGAACGACACGCCGGACACTGGGTCCGACCGCCAGCCCGGACATTGGGTCTGACCGCCACGCCCGACCTTGGGACCGACCGTCACCCCAGACCTTGGTTCCGATCGCCACCCTGGACCATGGTTCCCACTGGCACCCCGGACCTTGGGTCGATCCGCCACCCCGGACCTTGGTTCCGACTGCCACCCCGGACCTTGGTTCCGACCGCGACGCTGGACCTTGTTTCAAATCGCCACCCCGGACATTGGTTCCGGCCGCCACCCCGGACCTTGGTTCCGACCGTCTCGCTGGGCCTTGTTTCAAACCACTACCCCGGACCTCAGTTCCAACCGCCACCCCGCACATTAGTTCTGGCCGCCACCCCGGACATTGGGCCCGACCGCCAAACCGGACCTTAGGCCCGACTGCCACCCCGGACCTTGGGCCCGACCGCCACCCCAGACCTTGGTTCCGATCGCCACCATGGACGTTGGACCCGACCACCACCCGGGATCTTGATACCAACCGCCACCCCGGACCTTGGTTCCGACCACCACCCCGGACATTGGGACCGACCGCCACACCGGACATTGGCTCCGACCACCATGCTCGACTTTGGGACCGACCGTCACCCCGGACCTTGGTTCCGACCGCCACACCGGACCATGGTTCCGACTGGCACCCCGGACCTTGGGTCGATCCGCCAGCCCGGAACGTGGTTCCGACCGCCACGCCAGAACTTATTTCAAACCGCCACCCCGGACCTCGGTTCCAACCGCCACCCCGGACCTTGGTTCCAACCACCACCCCGGACATTGTATCCGGCCAACACCCCGGACCTTGGGCCTGACCGCCACACCGGACCTTAGGCCCGACTGCCACCCCAGACCTTGGGCCCAACCGTCACCCCAGACCTTGGTTCCGACCGCCACCCCGGACGTTGGGCCCGACCGCCACCCGGGATCTTGGTACCGACCGCCATCCCGGACCTTGGTTCCGACCACCACTCCGGACCTTGGGTCAGACCACCACCACGGACGTTGGGTCCGACCGCCACCCTGGACCTTGGTTCCGACTGCCATCCCGGACCATGGTTCCGACTGGCACCCCGGACCTTGGGTCGATCCGCCACCCCGGACCTTGGTTCTGACTGCCACCCAGGACCTTGGTTCCGACAGCCACGCCGGACCTTGTGTCAAACCGCCGCCGCGGCCCTCGGTTCCAACCGCCACCCGGGACATTGGTTCCGGCCGCCACCTCGGACCTTGGGCCCGACCGCCACACCGGACCTTAGGCCTGACTGCCACCCCGGACCTTGGGCCCGACCGCCACCCCAGTCCTTGGTTCTGACCGCCACCCCGAACGTTGGACCCGACCGCCACCCGGGATCTTGGTACCGACCGCTACCCCGGACCTTGCTTCCGACCACCACCCCGGACCTTGGGTCTGACCACCACCATGGACATTGGTTCCGACCGCCACCCCGGACCTTGGTTCCGACCGTCTCGCTGGGCCTTGTTTCAAACCACTACCCCGGACCTCAGTTCCAACCGCCACCCCGCACATTAGTTCTGGCCGCCACCCCGGACATTGGGCCCGACCGCCAAACCGGACCTTAGGCCCGACTGCCACCCCGGACCTTGGGCCCGACCGCCACCCCAGACCTTGGTTCCGATCGCCACCATGGACGTTGGACCCGACCACCACCCGGGATCTTGATACCAACCGCCACCCCGGACCTTGGTTCCGACCACCACCCCGGACATTGGGACCGACCGCCACACCGGACATTGGCTCCGACCACCATGCTCGACTTTGGGACCGACCGTCACCCCGGACCTTGGTTCCGACCGCCACACCGGACCATGGTTCCGACTGGCACCCCGGACCTTGGGTCGATCCGCCAGCCCGGAACGTGGTTCCGACCGCCACGCCAGAACTTATTTCAAACCGCCACCCCGGACCTCGGTTCCAACCGCCACCCCGGACCTTGGTTCCAACCACCACCCCGGACATTGTATCCGGCCAACACCCCGGACCTTGGGCCTGACCGCCACACCGGACCTTAGGCCCGACTGCCACCCCAGACCTTGGGCCCAACCGTCACCCCAGACCTTGGTTCCGACCGCCACCCCGGACGTTGGGCCCGACCGCCACCCGGGATCTTGGTACCGACCGCCATCCCGGACCTTGGTTCCGACCACCACTCCGGACCTTGGGTCAGACCACCACCACGGACGTTGGGTCCGACCGCCACCCTGGACCTTGGTTCCGACTGCCATCCCGGACCATGGTTCCGACTGGCACCCCGGACCTTGGGTCGATCCGCCACCCCGGACCTTGGTTCTGACTGCCACCCAGGACCTTGGTTCCGACAGCCACGCCGGACCTTGTGTCAAACCGCCGCCGCGGCCCTCGGTTCCAACCGCCACCCGGGACATTGGTTCCGGCCGCCACCTCGGACCTTGGGCCCGACCGCCACACCGGACCTTAGGCCTGACTGCCACCCCGGACCTTGGGCCCGACCGCCACCCCAGTCCTTGGTTCTGACCGCCACCCCGAACGTTGGACCCGACCGCCACCCGGGATCTTGGTACCGACCGCTACCCCGGACCTTGCTTCCGACCACCACCCCGGACCTTGGGTCTGACCACCACCATGGACATTGGTTCCGACCGCCACCCCGGACCTTGGTTCCGACCGACACGTCGGACCTTGGGTCCGACCGCCACCCCAGACGTTGGGTCGGACCGCCACCCCGGACGTTGGGTCCGACCGCCACGCCCGACCTTGGGACCGACCATCACCCCGGACCTTGTTTCCGACCACCACCCCGGACCATGGTTCCGACTGGCACCCCGGACCTTGGTTCTGACTGCCACCCCGGACCTTGGTTCCGACCGCCACGCCTGACCTTGTTTCAAACCGCCACCCCGGACCTCGGTTCCAACCGCCACCCCGGACATTGGTTCCGGCCACCACCCCGGACCTTGGGCCTGACCGCCACACCGGACCTTAGGCCCGACTGCCACCCCGGACCTTGGGATCGACCGTCACCCCAGACCTTGGTTCCGACCGCCACCCCGGACGTTGGACCCGACCGCCATCCGGCATCTTGGTACCGACCGCTACCCCGGACCTTGCTTCCGACCACCACCCCAGACCTTGGGTCTGACCACCACCATGGACATTGGTTCCGACCGCCACCCCGGACCTTGGTTCGGACTGACACGTCGGACCTTGGGTCCGAACGCCACCCCAGACATTGGGTCGGACCGCCACCACGGACGTTGGGTCCGATCGCCACGCCCGACCTTGGGACTGACCATCACCCCGGACCTTGGTTCCGACCGCCAACCCGGACCATGGTTCCGACTGGCACCCCGGACCTTGGGTCGATCCGCCACCCCAGACCTTGGTTCTGACTGCCACCCCGGACCTTGGTTCCGACTGCCGCCCCGGACCTTAGTTCCGACCGCCACGCCTGACCTTGTTTCAAACCGCCACCCCGGACCTTGGTTCCAACCGCCACCCCGGACATTGGTTCCGCCCACCACCCCGGACCTTAGTTCTGGCCACCACCCCGGACCTTGGTTCGGGTCACTACCCCGGACCTTGGGTCCGGCCGCCACACCGGACCTTGGACTCGACCGCCACCCCGGACTTTGGGCCCGATCTTCACCCCGGGCCTTGGGTCTGGCCGCCACCCTGGACCTTGGGCGCGACTGCCACACCGGACCATGGGCCCGACCACCACCCCGGGCCGCGGTTCCGACCGCCACCCCGGACCTTGGTTCCCACCGCCACCCCAGATCTTGGTTCTGGCCGCAATCTCAGACCGTGGTTCCGACCGCCACCCCGGACCTTGGGTCCAGCCGCCAGCCCGGACCTTGGGCCCGACCGCCACACCGGACCTTAGGCCCGACTGCCACCCCGGTCCTTGGGCCCGACCGCCACCCCAGACCAAGGGTCCGACCGCCACCCCGGACATTGGGTCCGACCGCCACGCCCGACCTTGGGACCGACCGTCACCCCGGACATTGGGTCCGACCGCCACGCCCGACCTTGGGTCGATCCGCCACCCCGGACCTTGGTTCCGACTGCCAGCCCGGAAATTGGTTCCGATTGCCACCCCGGACCTTGGTTCCGACCGACACGCCGTACCTTGAGTCCGACCGCCATCCCGGACGTTGGGTCCGACCGCCACGACCGACCTTGGTTCCGACCGTCACCTCGGACGTTGGTTCCGACCGCCACCCTGGACCATGGTTCCGACTGGCACCCCGGACTTGGGTCGATCCGCCACCCCGGACCTTGGTTCCGACTGCCACCCCGGACCTTGGTTCCAACAGCCACGCTGGACCTTGTTTCAAACCGCCACCCCGGACCTCGGTTCCAACCGCCACCCCGGACCTCGGTTCCAACCGCCACCCCGGACATTGTATCCGCCCAACGCCCCAGACCTTGGACCTGACCGCCACACCGGACCATAGGCCCGACTGCCACCCCAGACCTTGGGCCCGACCGTCACCCCAGACCTTGGTTCCGACCGCCACCCCGGACGTTGGAAAATACCGCCACCTGGGATCTTGGTACCGACCGCCACCCCGGACCTTGGTTCGGGTCACTACCCCGGAACTTGGGTCCGGCCGCCACCCCGGACCTTGGACTCGACCGCCACCCCGGACCTTGGGCCCGATCTTCACCCCGGGCCTTGGGTCCGGCCGGCACACCGGACCTTGGGCCCGAATGCCACACCGGACCATGGGCCCAACCACCACCCCGGACCGCGGTTCCGACCGCCATCCCGGACGTTGGGTCCGACCGCCACACCCGTCCTTGGGACCGACCGTCACCCCGGACATTGGTTCTGACCGCCACCCCGGACCATGGTTCCGACTGGCACCCCGGACCTTGGGTCGATCCGCCACGTCGGACCTTGGTTCCGACTGCCACCCTGGACCTTGGTTCCGACCGCCAAGTCGGACCTTGTTTCAAACCGCCACCCCGGACCTCGGTTCCAACCGCCACCCCAGACATTGGTTCCGACTTGCACCCCGGACCTTGGGTCGATCCGCCACCCCGGCCCTTGGTTCCGACTGCCACCCCGGACCTTGGTTCCGACCGCCACGCCGGACCTTGTCTCAAACCGGCACCCCGGACCTCGGTTCCAACCGCCACCCCTGACATTGGTTCCAGCCGCCACCCCGGACCTTGGGCCCGACCGGCACACCGGACCTTGGGCCCAACCGTCACCCCAGACCTTGGTTCCGACCACCACCCCGGACGTTGGATCCGACCGCCACGTCCGACCTTTGGACCGACCGTCACCCCGTACCTTGGTTCCGACCGCCACCCCGGACCATGGTTCAGACTGGCACCCCGCACCTTGGGTCGATCCGCCACCCCAGACCTTGGTTCCGACTGCCACCCCGGACCGTGGTTCCGACAGCCACCCTGGACCTTGTGTCAAACCGCCACCCCGGACCTCGGTTCCGACCGCCACCCCGGGCATTGGTTCCGGCTGCCACCCCGTACCTTTGGCCCGACCGCCACACCGGACCTTAGGCCCGACTGCCACCACGGACTTTGGGCCCGACCGCCACACCGGACCTCAGGCCCGACTGCCACCACGGACCTTGGGCCCGACCGCCACCCCAGACCTTGGTTCCGACCGCCACCCCGGACGTTGGACCCAACCTCCACCCGGGATCTTGGTACCGACCGCCACCCCGGACCTTGGTTCCGACCACCACCCCGGACCTTGGGTCCGACCTCCCCCCCGGACGTTTGGTCCGACCGCCACGCCCGACCTTGGGACCGACCATTACCCCGGACCTTGGTTCCGACCGCCACACCGGACCATGGTTCCCACTGGCACCCGGACCTTTGGTCGATCCGCCACCCCGGACCTTGGTTCCGACTGCCACCCCGGACATTGGGTCCGGCCGCCACCCCGGACGTTGGGCCAGACCACCACACTGGACCATAGGCCCGACTGCCACCCCGGACCTTGGGCCCGACCGCCACCCCGAACGTTGGACCCGACCGCCACCCGGGATCTTGATACCGACTGCCACCCCGGACCTTGGTTCCGACCGTCACGCCGGGCCTTGTTTCAAACCACTACCCCGGACCTCAGTTCCAACCGCCACCCCGCACATTAGTTCCGGCCGCCACCCCGGACATTGGGCCCGACCGCCAAATCGGACCTTAGGCCCGACTGCCACCCCGGACCTTGGGCCCGACCGCCACCCCAGACCTTGGTTCCGACAGCCACCCTGGACGTTGGACCCGACCACCACCCGGGATCTTGATGCCAACCGCCACCCCGGACCTTGGTTCCGACCACCACCCCGGACATTGGGACCGACCGCCACACCGGACATTGGCTCCGACCACCACGCTCGACTTTGGGACCGACCGTCACCCCAGACCTTGGTTCCGACCGCCACACCGGACCAAGGTTCCGACTGGCACCCCGGACCTTGGGTCGATCCGCCAGCCCGGAACCTGGTTCCGACCGCCACGCCGGAACTTATTTCAAACCGCCACCCCGGACCTCGGTTCCAACCGCCACCCGGGACATTTGTTCCGGCCGCCACCTCGGACCTTGGGCCCGACCGCCACACCGGACCTGAGGCCTGACTGCCACCCCGGACCTTGGGCCCGACCGCCACCCCAGACCTTGGTTCCGACCGCCACCCCGAACGTTGGACCCGACCGCCACCCGGGATCTTGATGCCGACCGCCACCCCGGACCTTGGTTCCGACCACCACCCCGGACCTTGGGACCGACCGCCTTCCCGGACCTTGGTTCCGACCGCCACCCCGGACCATGGTTCCAACTGGCACCGCGGACCTTGGGTCGATCCGCCACCCCGGACCTTGGTTCCGACCGCCACGCCGGGCCTTGTTTCAAACCATCACACCGGACCTCAGTTCCAACCGCCACCCCGCACATTAGTTCCGGCCGCCACCCCGGACATTGGGCCCGACCGCCAAACCGGACCTTAGGCCCGACTGCCACCCCGGACCTTGGGCCTGACCGCCACCCCAGACCTTGGTTCCGACCGCCACCCTGGACGTTGGACCCGACCACCACCCGGGATCTTGATACCGACCGCCACCCCGGACCTTGGTTCCGACCACCACCCCGGACGTTGGGACCGACCGCCACAGCGGACATTGGCTCCGACCACCACGCTCGACTTTGGGACCGACCGTCACCCCGGACCTTGGTTCCGACCGCCACCCCGGACCATGGTGTCCGACTGGCACCCCGGACCTTGGGTCGATCCGCCAGCCCGGAACTTGGTTCCGACCGCCACGCCGGAACTTATTTCAAACCGCCACCCCGGACCTCGGTTAAAACCGCCACCCCGGACCTCGGTTCCAACCACCACCCCGGACATTGTATCCGGCCAACACCCCGGACCTTGGGCCTGACCGCCACACCGGACCTTAGGCCCGACTGCCACCCCAGACCTTGGGCCCAACCGTCACCCCAGACCGTGGTTCCGACCGCCACCCCGGACGTTGGGCGGAACCGCCACCCGGGATCTTGGTACCGACCGCCACCCCGGACCTTGGTTCCGACCACCACTCCGGACCTTGGGTCAGACCACCACCACGGACGTTGGGTCCGACCGCCACGTGCGACCTTGGGACCGACCGTCACCCTGGACCTTGGTTCCGACTGCCATCCCGGACCATGGTTCCGACTGGCACCCCGGACCTTGGGTCGATCCGCCACCCCGGACCTTGGTTCTGACTGCCACCCAGGACCTTGGTTCCGACAGCCACGCCGGACCTTGTGTCAAACCGCCGCCCCGGACCTCGGTTCCAACTGCCACGTGCGACCTTGGTTCCGGCCGCCACCTCGGACCTTGGGCCCGACCGCCACACCGGACCTTAGGCCTGACTGCCACCCCTGACCTTGGGCCCGACCGCCACCCCAGACCTTGGTTCCGACCGCCACCCCGGACCTTGGTTCCAGCCGACACGCCGGACCTTTGGTCCGACCGCCACCCCGGACCTTGTTTCCGAACGCCACGCCCGAACTTGGTTCCGGCCGCCACCTCGTTCCTTGGATCCGGCCGCCACCCCGGACCTTGTTTCCGACCGCCACCCCGGACGTTGGACCCGTCCGCCACCCGGGATCTTGGTACCGACCGCCACCCCGGACATTGGGTCCGACCGCCCCGCCCGATCTTGGGACCGACCATCACCCCAGACCTTGTTTCCGACCACCACCCCGGACGTTGGATCCGACCGCCACGCCCGACCTTTGGACCGACCGTCACCCCGTACCTTGGTTCCGACCGCCACCCCGGACCGTGGTTCAGACTGGCACCCCGCACCTTGTTTCAAACTGCCACCCTGGACCTCGGTTCCGACCGCCACCCCGGGCATTGGTTCCGGCTGCCACCCCGTACCTTTGGCCCGACCGCCACACCGTACCTTAGGCCCGACTGCCACCATGGACCTTGGGCCCGACCGCCACACCGGACCTCAGGCCCGACTGCCACCACGGACCTTGGGCTCGACCGCCACCCAAGACCTTGGTTCCGACCGCCACCCCGGACGTTGGACCCAACCTCCACCCGGGATCTTGGTACCGACCGCCACCACGGACCTTGGTTCCGACCACCACCCCGGACCTTGGGTCCGACCTCCCCCCCCGAACGTTTGGTCCGACCGCCACGCCCGACCTTGGGACCGACCATCACCCCGGACCTTGGTTCCGACCGCCACCCCGGACCATGGTTCCCACTGGCACCCGGACCTTTGGTCGATCCGCCACCCCGGACCTTGGTTCCGACTGCCACCCCGGACCTTGGTTCCGACAGCCACGCCGGACCTTGTTTCAAACCGCCACCCCGGACCTCGGTTCCGACCGCCACCCTGGGCATTGGTTCCGGCAGCCACCCCGGACCTTTGGCCCGACCGCCACACCGGACCTTAGGTCCGACTGCCACCACGGGCCTTGGGACCGACCGCCACCCCTGACCTTTGTTGCGACCGCCACACCGGACGTTGGACCCGACCGCCACCCGGGATCTTGGTACCGACCGCCACCCCGGACCTTGGTTCCGACCACCACCTCGGACCTTGGGTCCGGCCGCCACTCTGGACCTTGGTCTCGAACGACACGCCGGACCCTGGGTCCGACCGCCAGCCCGGATGTTGGGTCTGACCGCCATGCCCGACCTTGGGACTGACCGTCACCCCAGACCTTGGTTCCGATCGCCACACCGGACCATGGTTCCCACTGGCACCCCGGACCTTGGGTCGATCCGCCACCCCGGACCTTGGTTCCGACTGCCACCTCGGACCTTGGTTCCGACCGCGACGCCGGACGTTGGGCCCGACCGCCACACTGGACCTTAGGCCCGACTGCCACCCCAGACCTTGGGACCGACCGCCACCCCAGACCTTGGTTCCGACCGCCACCGCTGACGTTGGACCCGACCACCACCCTGGACCTTGGGTCCGGCCGCCACCCCGGACCTTGGTTCCAACTGCCACTCCGGACCTTGGTTCCGACGGCCACGCCGGACCTTGTTTCAAACCGCCACCCCGGACCTCGGTTCCGACCGCCACCCCGGGCATTGGTTCCGCCCACCACCCCGGACCTTGGTCCCGAACGACACGCCGGACCTTGGGTCCGACCGTCACCCCGGACCTTGGTTCCGACTGCCACCCCGGACCATGGTTCCGACTGGCACCCCGGACCTTGGGTCGATCCGCCACCCCGGACCTTGGTTCCGACTGCCACCCCGGACCTTGGTTCCGACAGCCACGCTGGACCTTGCTTCAAACCGCCACCCCGGACCTCGGTTCCAACCGCCACCCCGGACCTCGGTTCCAACCGCCACCCCGGACATTGTATCCGCCCAACGCCCCAGACCTTGGACCTGACCGCCACACCGGACCATAGGCCCGACTGCCACCCCAGACCTTGGGCCCGACCGTCACCCCAGACCTTGGTTCCGACCGCCACCCGGGACGTTGGAACCGACCGCCACCTGGGATCTAGGTACCGACCGCCACCCCGGACCTTGGTTCGGGTCACTACCCCCGAACCTGGGTCCGGCCGCCACCCCGGACCTTGGACTCGACCGCCACCCCGGACCTTGGGCCCGATCTTCACCCCGGGCCTTGGGTCCGGCCGGCACACCGGACCTTGGGCCCGACTGCCACACCGGACCATGGGCCCGACCACCACCCCGGACCGCGGTTCCGACCGCCACCCCGGACGTTGGGTCCGACCGCCACGCCCCACCTTGGGACCGACCGTCACCCCGGACATTGGTTCTGACCGCCACCCTGGACCATGGTTCCGACTGGCACCCCGGACCTTGGGTCGATCCGCCACGTCGGACCTTGGTTCCGACTGCCACCCTGGACCTTGGTTCCGACCGCCAAGTCGGACCTTGTTTCAAACCGCCACCCCGGACCTCGGTTCCAACCGCCACCCCAGACATTGGTTCCGACTTGCACCCCGGACCTTGGGTCGATCCGCCACCCCGGCCCTTGGTTCCGACTGCCACCCCGGACCTTGGTTCCGACCGCCACGCCGGACCTTGTCTCAAACCGCCACCCCGGACCTCGGTTCCAACCGCCACCCCGCACATTGGTTCCAGCCGCCACCCCGGACCTTGGGCCCGACCAGCACACCGGACCTTAGGCCCGACTGCCACCCCGGACCTTGGGCCCAACCGTCACCCCAGACCTTGGTTCCGACCGCCACCCCGGACCTTCGTTCCGGCCGACACGCCGGACCTTTGGTCCGACCGCCACCCCGGATCTTGGGTCCGACTGCCACGCCAGACATTGGTTCCGGCCGCCACCTCGTTCCTTGGTTCCGGCCGCCACCCCGGACCTTGTTTCCGAATGCCACGCCCGAACTTGGTTCCGGCCGCCACCTCGTTCCTTGGATCCGGCCGCCACCCCGGACCTTGTTTCCGACCGCCACCCCGGACGTTGGACCCGTCCGCCACCCGGGATCTTGGTACCGACCGCCACCCCGGACATTGGGTCCGACCGCCCCGCCCGACCTTGGGACCGACCATCACCCCAGACCTTGTTTCCGACCACCACCCCGGACGTTGGATCCGACCGCCACGCCCGACCTTTGGACCGACCGTCACCCCGTACCTTGGTTCGGACCGCCACCCCGGACCATGGTTCAGACTGGCACCCCGCACCTTGGGTCGATCCGCCACCCCAGACCTTGGTTCCGACTGCCACCCCGGACCGTGGTTCCGACAGCCACCCCGGACCTTGTTTCAAACCGCCACCCTGGACCTCGGTTCCGACCGCCACCCCGGGCATTGGTTCCGGTTGCCACCCCGTACCTTTGGCCCGACAGCCACACCGGACCTTAGGCCCGACTGCCACCATGGACCTTGGGCCCGACCGCCACACCGGACCTCAGGCCCGACTGCCACCACGGACCTTGCGCCCGACCGCCACCCCAGACCTTGGTTCCGACCGCCACCCCGGACGTTGGACCCAACCTCCACCCGGGATCTTGGTACCGACCGCCACCCCGGACCTTGGTTCCGACCACCACCCCGGACCTTGGGTCCGACCTCCCCCCCGGACGTTTGGTCCGACCGCCACGCTCGACCTTGGGACCGACGATCACCCCAGACCTTCGTTCCGACCGCCACCCCGGACCATGGTTCCCAGTGGCACCCGGACCTTTGGTCGATCCGCCACGCCGGACCTTGTTTCAAACCGCCACCCCGGACCTCGGTTCCGACCGCCACCCTGGCCATTGGTTCCGGCAGCCACCCCGGACCTTTGGCCCGACCGCCATACCGGACCTTAGGTCCGACTGCCACCACGGGCCTTGGGACCGACCGCCACCCCTGACCTTTGTTGCGACCGCCACCCCGGACCTTGGGTCCGGCCGCCACTCCGGACCTTGGTCCCGAACGACACGCCAGACCCAGGGTCTGACCACCAGCCCGGACGTTGGGTCTGACCGCCACGCCCGACCTTGGGACCGACCGTCACCCCAGACCTTGGTTCCGATCGCCACACCGGACCATGGTTCCCACTGGCACCCCGGACCTTGGGTCGATCCGCCACCCCGGACCTTGGTTCCGACTGCCACCTCGGACCTTGGTTCCGACCGCGACGCCGGACCTTGTTTCAAATCGCCACACCGGACATTGGTTCCGGCCGCCACCCCGGACGTTGGGCCCGACCGCCACACTGGACCTTAGGCCCGACTGCCACCCCAGACCTTGGGACCGACCGCCACCCCAGACCTTGGTTCCGACCGCCACCGCGGACGTTGGACCCGACCGCCACCCAGGATCTTGGTACCGACCGCCACCCCGGACCTTGGTTCCGACCACCACCCCGGACCTTGGGTCCGGCCGCCACCCCGGACCTTGGTTCCAACTGCCACTCCGGACCTTGGTTCCGACGGCCACGCCGGACCTTGTTTCAAACCGCCACCCCGGACCTCGGTTCCGACCGCCACCCCGGACCTTGGGCCCGATCTTCACCCAGGGCCTTGGGTCCGGCCAGCACACCGGACCTTGGGCCCGACTGCCACACCGGACCATGGGCCCGACCACCACCCCGGACCGCGGTTCCGACTGGCACCCCGGACCTTGGGTCGATCCGCCACGTCCGACCTTGGTTCCGACTGCCACCCTGGACCTTGGTTCCGACCGCCAAGTCGGACCTTGGTTCCGACCGCCAAGTCGGACCTTGTTTCAAACCGCCACCCCGGACCTCGGTTCCAACCGCCACCCCAGACATTGGTTCCGACTTGCACCCCGGACCTTGTGTCGATCCGCCACACCGGCCCTTGGTTCCGACTGCCACCCCGGACCTTGGTTCCGACCGCCACGCCGGACCTTGTCTCAAACCGCCACCCCGGGCCTCGGTTCCAACCGCCACCCCGCACATTGGTTCCAGCCGCCACCCCGGACCTTGGGCCCGACCGGCACACCGGACCTTAGGCCCGACTGCCACCCCGGACCTTGGGCCCAACCGTCACCCCTGACCTTGGTTCCGACCGCCACCCCGGACCTTGGTTCCGGCCGACACGCCGGACCTTTGGTCCGACCGCCACCCCGGACCTTGGGTCCGACTGCCACGCCAGACATTGGTTCCGGCCGCCACCTCGTTCCTTGGTTCCGGCCGCCACCCCGGACCTTGTTTCCGAACGCCACGCCCGAACTTGGTTCCGACCGCCACCCCGGACCTTGGTTCCGGCTGACACGCCGGACCTTTGGTCCGACCGCCACCCCGGACCTTGGGTCCGACTGCCACGCCAGACATTGGTTCCGGCCGCCACCTCGTTCCTTGGATCCGGCCGCCACCCCGGACCTTGTTTCCGACCGCCACCCCGGACGTTGTACCCGTCCGCCACCCGGGATCTTGGTACCGACCGCCACCCCGGACATTGGGTCCGACCGCCCCGCCCGACCTTGGGACCGACCATCACCCCAGACCTTGTTTCCGACCACCACCCCGGACGTTGGACCCGAACGCCACCCGGGATCTTGATACCGACCGCCACCCCGGACCTTGGTTCCGACCACCACCCCGGACCTTGGGACCGACCGCCACACCGCACGTTGGGTCCGACCGCCACGCTCGACCGTGGGACCGAACGTCACCCCAGACCTTGGTTGCGACCGCCACCCCGGACCATGGTTCCGACTGGCACCCCGGACCTTGGGCCGATCCGCCAGCCCGGATCTTGGTTCCGACCGCCACCCCGGACCTCGTTTCCAACAGCCACCCCGGACCTCGTTTCCAACAGCCACCCCGGACCTCGTTTCCTACAGCCACCCCGGACATTGGATCCGGCCATCACCCCGGACCTTGGGCCTGACCGCCACACCGGACCTTAGGGCGACTGCCACCCCAGATCTTGGGCCCGACCGTCACCCCAGACCTTGGTTCCGACCGCCACCCCGGACGTTGGACCCGACCGCCACCTGGGATCTTGGTACCGACCGCCACCCGGACCTTGGTTCCGACCACCACCCTGGACCTTGGGTCCGACCACCACCACGGACGTTGGGTCCAACCGCCACGCCCGACCTTGGGACCGACCATCACCCCGGACCTTGGTTCCGGCCGCCAGACCTTGGCTCCGGCCGCCGGACCTTGGGTCCGACACCCACCCCGGACCTTGTGTCCGACCGCCACGCTGGACATTGGTTCTGGCCGCCACCCCATTCCTTGGTTCCAGCCTCTACCCCAGACCTTGTTTCCAAACGCCACCCCTGACCTTGGTTCCGGCAGCCACCCTGGACCTTGGTTCCGGCCGCCACCCCGGACCTTGGTTCCGGCCGCCACCCCGGACCTTGGTTCCGGCCGCCACCCCGGATCTTGGGTCCGACGGCCACCCCGGACTTGGCCCCGACCGCCACCCCTGACCTTGGTTCCGGCCGCCACCATGGACCTTGGTTCTGGCCGCCACACCGGACCCTGGTTCCGGCCGCCACCCCGGACCTTGGGTCCAGCCGTCACCCTGGACCTTGGGCCCGACCGCCACAACGGACCTTAGTCCCGACTGCCACCCGGGATCTTGGTACCGACTGCCACCCCGGACCTTGGTTCCGACCACCACCCTGGACGTTGGGTCCGACCGCCACGCCCGACCGTGGGACAGACCGTCACCACGGACCTTGGTTCCGACCGCCACCCCGGACCTTGCTTCCGACTGCCACCCCGGACCTTGGTTCTGACCGCCACACCGATCCTTGTTTCAAACCACCACCCCAGACCTCAGTTCCAACCGCCACCCCAGACCTTGGTTCCAACCGCCACCCTGGACGTTGGACCCGAAAACCACCCGGGATCTTGATACCGACCGCCACCCCGGATGTTGGGACCGACCGCCACACCGGACATTGGCTCCGACCGCCACGCTCGACTTTGGTTCCGACCGCCACCCCGGACCATGGTTCCGACTGGCACCCCGGACCTTGGGTCGATCCGCCAGCCCGGAACTTGGTTCCGACCGCCACGCCGGACCTTATTTCAAACCGCCACCCCGGACCTCGGCTCCAACCGCCACCCCGGACCTCGGTTCCAACCACCACCCCGGACATTGTATCCGGCCAACACCCCGGACCATTGCCTGACCGCCACACCGGACCTTTGGCCTGACTGCCACCCCAGACCTTGGGCCCGACCGTCACCCCAGACCTTGGTTCCGACCGCCACCCCGGACGTTGGGCCCGACCGCCACCCGGGATCTTGGTACCGACCGCCACCCCGGACCTTGGTTCCGACCACCACTCCGGACCTTGGGTCCGACCACCACCACAGACGATGGGTCCGACCGCCACGTGCGATCTTGGGACCGACCGTCACCCCGGACCTTGGTTCCGACTGCCACCCCGGACCACAGTTCCGACGGCAACGCCGGACCTCGGGTCTGACCGCCACGCCGGACCTTAGGGCTGACTGCCACTCCGGACCTTGGGCCCGACCGCCACCCCAGACCTTGGGTCCAACCCCCACCCCGGACCTTGTGTCCGACCGCCACGCTGGACAATGGTTCCGGCCGCCACCCCATTCCTTGGTTCCAGCCTCTACCCCAGACCTTGTTTCCGAACGCCACCCCTGACCTTGGTTCCGGCAGCCACCCTGGACCTTGGTTCCGGCCGCCACCCCGGACCTTGGTTCCGGCCGCCACCCCGGATCTTGGGTCCGGCGGCCACCCCGGACCTTGGCCCCGACCACCACCCCGGACCTTGGGCCCGATCTTCACCCCGGACCTTGGGCCCAGCCGCCACCCCGGACCTTGGGCCCGACTGGCACACCGGACCCATGGGCCCGACCACCACCCCGGACCTCGGTTACGACCGCCACCCCGGACCTTGGTTCCCACCGCCACCCCAGACCTTGGTTCCGACCGCCACCCCGGACCTTGGGTCCAGCCGCCACCCTGGACCTGGGGCCCGACCGACACAACGGACCTTAGGCCCGACTGCCACCCGCGATCTTGGTACCGACTGCCACCCCGGACCTTGGTTCCGACCACCACCCCGGACATTGGGTCCGACCGCCACGCCCGACCTTGGGACCGACCGTCACCACGGACCTTGGTTCCGACCGCCACCCCGGACCTTGGTTCCGACTGCCACCCCGGACCTTGGTTCCGACCGCCATGCCGGTCCTTGTTTCAAACCGCCACCCCAGACCACAGTTCCAACCGCCACCCCAGACCTTGGTTCCAACCGCCACCCTGGACGTTGGACCCGAAAACCACCCGGGATCTTGATACCGACCGCCACCCCGGACCTTGGTTCCGACCACCACCCCGGACGTTGGGACCGACCGCCACACCGGACATTGGCTCCGACCGCCACGCTCGACTTTGGGACCCACGGTCACCCCGGACCGTGGTTCCGACCGCCACCCCGGACCATGGTTCCGACTGGCACCCCGGACGTTGGGTCGATCCGCCAGCCCGGAACTTGGTTCCGACCGCCACGCCGGACCTTATTTCAAACCGCCACCCCGGACCTCGGTTCCAACCGCCACCCCGGACCTCGGTTCCAACCACCACCCCGGACATTGTATCCGGCCAACACCCCGGACCTTGGGCCTGACCGCCACACCGGACCTTAGGCCTGACTGCCACCCCAGACCTTGGGCCCGACCGTCACCCCAGACCTTGGTTCCGACCGCCACCCCGGACGTTGGGCCCGACCGCCAAACCGGACCTTAGGCCCGACTGCCACCCCGGACCTTAGGCCCGACCGCCACGACAGACCTTTGTTCTGACCGCCACCCCGTACGTTGGACCCGAACGCCACCCGGGATCTTGATACCGACCGCCACCCCGGACCTTGGTTCCGACCACCACCCCAGACCTTGGGACCGACCGCCACACCGCACATTGGGTCCGACCGCCACGCTCGACCGTGGGACCGACCGTCACCCCAGACCTTGGTTCCAACCGCCACCCCGCACCATGGTTCCGACTGGCACCCCAGACCTTGGGCCGATCCGCCAGCCTGGATCTTGGTTCCGACCACCACGCCAGACCTTATTTCAAACTGCCACCCCGGACCTCGGTTCCAACCGCCACCCCGGACATTGGATCCGGCCATCACCCCGGACCTTGGGCCTGACCGCCACCCCGGACCTTAGGCCCGACTGCCACCCCAGACGTTGGGCCCGACCGTCTCCCCAGACCTTGGTTCCGACCGCCACCCCGGACGTTGGACCCGACCGCCACCACGGACGTTGGGTCCGACCGCCACGCCCGACCTTGGGACCGACCGTCACCCCGGACCTTGGTTCCGACCGCCACCTTCGACCATGGTTCCGACTGGCACCCCGAACGTTGGGTCGATCCGCCACCCCGGACCTTGGTTCCGACGGCCACCCTGGACCCTGGTTCCGACAGCCACGCCGGACCTTGTTTAAAACCGCCACCCCGGACCTCGGTTCCGAAGGCCACCCCGGGCTTGGTTCCAAATGCCGCCCCGGACCTCCGTTCTAACCGCGACCCCGGACATTGGTTCCGACGGCCACCCCGGACCTTGGTTCCGGCCGCCAGAACTTGGGTCCGGCCGCCGGACCTTGGGTCCGACCCCCACCCCGGACCTTGAGTCCGACCGCCACGCTGGGCATTGGTTCCGGCCGCCACCCCATTCCTTGGTTCCAGCCTCTACCCCAGACCTTGTTTCCGAACGCCACCCCTGACCTTGGTTCCGGCAGCCACCCTGGACCTTGGTTCTGGCCGCCACCCCGGACCTTGGTTCCGGCCGCCACCCCGGATCTTGGGTCCGGCGGCCACCCCGGACTTGGCCCCGACCGCCACCCCCGACCTTGGTTCCGGCCGCCACCATGGACCTTGGTTCTGGCCGCCACACCGGACCCTGGTTCCGGCCGCCACCCTGGACCTTGGGTCCGGCGGCCACCCCGGACCTTGGCCCCGACCACCAGCCCGGACCTTGGGCCCGATCTTCACCCCGGACCTTGGGCCCAGCCGCCACCGCGGACCTTGGGCCCGACTGACACACCGGACCATGGGCCCGACCGCCACCCCAGACCTCGGTTCCGACCGCCACCCCGGACCTTGGTTCCCACCGCCACCCCAGATCTTGGTTCCGACCGCCACACCGGACCTTGGGTCCAGCCGCCACCCTGGACCTTGGGCCCGACCGCCACAACGGACCTTAGGCCCGACTGCCACCTGGGATCTTGGTACCGACTGCCACCCCGGACCTTGGTTCCGACCACCACCCCGGACGTTGGGTCCGACCGCCACGCCTGACCTTGGGACCGACCGTCACCACGGACCTTGGTTCCGACCGCCACCCCGGACCTTGGTTCCGACTGCCACCCCGGACCTTGGTTCCGACCGCCACGCCGGTCCTTGTTTCAAACCGCCACCCCGGACCTCTGTTCCAACCGCCACCCCGGACATTGGTTCCGGCCGCCACCCCGTTTCTTGAATCCGGCCGCCACCCCGGACCTTGGTTCCGGGCGCCACCCCGGATCTTGGGTCCGGCGGCCACCCCGGACCTTGGCCCCGACCACCACCCCGGACCTTGGCCCCGACCACCACCCCGGACCTTGGGCCCGATCTTCACCCCGGACCTTGGGCCCAGCCGCCACCCCGGACCTTGGGCCCGACTGGCACACCGGACCCATGGGCCCGACCGCCACCCCGGACCTTGGTTCCGGCCGCCACCCCGGATCTTGGGTCCGGCGGCCACCCGGACCTTGGCCCGACCGCCACCCCCGACCTTGGTTCCGGCCACCACCATGGACCGTGGTTCTGGCCGCCACCCCGGACCCTGGTTCCGGCCGCCACCTCGGACCTTGGGTCCGGCGGACACCCCGGACTTTGGCCCCGACCACCACCCCGGACCTTGGGCCCGATCTTCACCCCGGACCTTGGGCCCAGCCGCCACCCCGGACCTTGGGCACAACTGGCACACCGGACCATGGGCCCGACCGCCTCCCCGGACCTCGGTTCCGACCGCCACCCCGGACCTTGGTTCCCACCGCCACCACAGATCTTGGTTCCGACCGCCACCCCGGACCTTGGGTCCAGCCGCCACCCTGGACCTTGGGCCCGACTGCCACCACAGACATTGGTTCTGACCGCCACCCCAGACGTTGGACCCGAACGCCACCCGGGATCTTGATACCGACCACCACCCCGGACCTTGGTTCCGACCACCACCCCGGACCTTGGGACCGACCGCCACACCGCACGTTGGGTCCGACCGCCACGCTCGATCGTGGGACCGACCGTCACCCCAGACCTTGGTTCCGACCGCCACCCCGGACCATGGTTCCGACTGGCACCCCGGACCTTGGGCCGATCCGCCAGCCCGGATGTTGGTTCCGACCGCCACGCCGGACCTTATTTCAAACCGCCACCCCGGACCTCGGTACCAACCGCCACCCCGGACCTCGTTTCCAACAGCCACCACGGACATTGGATCCGGCCATCACCCCGGACCTTGGGCCTGACCGCCACACCGGACCTTAGGCCCGACTGCCACCCCAGACCTTGGGCCCGACCGTCACCCCAGACCTTGGTTCCGACCGCCACCCCGGACGTTGGACCCGACCGCCACCTGGGATCTTGGTACCGACCGCCATCCAGGACCTTGGTCCCGACCACCACCCTGGACCTTGGGTCCGACCACCACCACGGACGTTGGGTCCGACCGCCACGCCCGACCTTGGGACCGACCATCAACCCGGACCTTGGTTCCGACCGCCACCTTCGACCATGGTTCCGACTGGCACCCCGAACCTTGGGTCGATCCGCCACCCTGGACCTTGATTCCGACTGCCACCCTGGACCGTGGTTCCGAAAGCCACGCCGGACCTTGTTTCAAACCGACACCCCGGACCTCGGTTCCAACCGCCACCCCGGACATTGGATCCGGCCATCACCCCGGACCTTGGGCCTGACCGCCACGCCGGACCTTAGGCCCGACTGCCACCCCAGACCTTGGGCCCGACCATCACCCCAGACCTTTGTTGCGACCGCCACCCCGGACGTTGGAACCGACCGCCACCCGGGACCTTGGTACCGACCGCCACCCCGGACCTTGGTTCCGACCACCACCCCGGACCTTGGGTCCGACCACCACCACGGACGTTGGGTCCGACCGCCACGCCCGACCTTGGGACCGACCGTCACCCCGGACCTTGGTTCCGACCGCCACCTTCGACCATGGTTCCGACTGGCACCCCGAACCTTGGGTCGATCCGACACCCCGGACCGTGGATCCGACTGCCACCCTGGACCGTGGTTCCGACAGCCACGCCGGACCTTGTTTCAAACCGCCACCCCGGACCTCGGTTCCGAAGGCCACCCCGGGCTTGGTTCCAACCGCCGCCTCGGACCTCGGTTCTAACCGCGACCCCGGACATTGGTTCCGACCGCCACCCCGGACCTTGGTTCCGGCCGCCACCCCGGATCTTGGGTCCGGCGGCCACCCCGGACCTTGGCCCCGACCGTCACCCCCGACCTTGGTTCCGGCCGCCACCATGGACCTTGGTTCTGGCCGCCACCCGGGACCCTGGTTCCGGCCGCCACCCCGGACCTTGGGTCCGGCGGCCACCCCGTACCATGGCCCCAACCGCCAACCCTGGACCTTGGGCCCGATCTTCACCCCGGACCTTGGGTCCAGCCGCCACCCCGGACCTTGGGCCCGACTGGCACACCGGACCATGGGCCCGACCGCCACCCCGGACCTCGGTTCCGACCGCCACACCGGACCATGGTTCCTACCGCCACCCCAGATCTTGGTTCTGACCGCCATCTCAGACCATGGTTCCGACAGCCACCCCGGACCTTGGGTCCGACAGCCACATGCGACCTTGGGACCGACCGTCACCCCGGACCTTGGTTCCGACTGCCACCCCGGACCACAGTTCCGACGGCCACGCCAGACCTCGGTTCCGACCGCCACGCCAGAACTTAGGCCTGACTGCCACCCCGGACCTTGGGCCCGACCGCCACCCCAGACCTTGGTTCCGAACGCCACCCCGGACGTTGGGCCCGACCGCCACCCGGGATCTTGGTACCGACCGCCACCCCGGACCTTGGTTCCGACCATCACTCCGGACCTTGGATCCGACCACCACCACGGACGTTGGGTCCGACCGCCACATGCGACCTTAGGACCGACCGTCACCCCGGACCTTGGTTCCGACTGCCACCCCGGACCACAGTTCCGACGGCCACGCCGGACCTCGGGTCCTACCGCCACGCCGGACCTTACGCCTGACTGCCACCCCGGACCTTGGGCCCGACCGCCACCCCAGACCTTGGTTCCGACCACCGCCCCGGACTTTGGGCCCCGACTGCCACCCGGGATCTTGGTACCGACCGCCACCCCGGACCTTGGCCCCGACCGCCACCCCGGACCTTGGGTCCGGCGGCCACCCCGGACCTTGGCCCCGACCACCACCCCGGACCTTGGGCCCGATCTTCACCCCGGACCTTGGGCCCAGCCGCCACCCCGGACCCTGGGCCCGACTGGCACACCGGACCCATGGGCCCGACCGCCACCCCGGACCACGGTTCCGACCGCCAACCCGGACCTTGGTTCCGGCCGCCACCCCGGATCTTGGGTCCGGCGGCCACCCGGACCTTGGCCCCGACCGCCACCCCCGACCTTGGTTCCGGCCGCCACCATGGACCTTGGTTCTGGCCGCCACCCCGGACCCTGGTTCCGGCCGCCACCTCGGACCTTGGGTCCGGCGGACACCCCGGACTTTGGCCCCGACCACCACCCCGGACCTTGGGCCCGATCTTCACCCCGGACCTTGGGCCCAGCCGCCACCCCGGACCTTGAGCCCGACTGGCACACCGGACCATGGGCCCGACCGCCACCACGGACCTCGGTTCCGACCGCCACCCCGGACCTTGGTTCCCACCGCCACCGCAGATCTTGGTTCCGATCGCCACCCCGGACCTTGGGTCCAGCCGCCACCCTGGACCTTGGGCCCGACTGCCACCACAGACCTTGGTTCTGACCGCCACCCCGGACGTTGGACCCGAACGCCACCCGGGATCTTGATACCGACCGCCACCCCGGACCTTGGTTCCGACCACCACCCCGGACCTTGGGACCGACCGCCACACCGCACGTTGGGTCCGACCGCCACGCTCGATCGTGGGACCGACCGTCACCCCAGACCTTGGTTCCGACCGCCACCCCGGACCATGGTTCCGACTGGCACCCCGGACCTTGGGCCGATCCGCCAGCCCGGATCTTGGTTCCGACCGCCACGCCGGACCTTATTTCAAACCGCCTCCCCGGACCTCGGTTCCAACCGCCACCCCGGACCTCATTTCCAACCGCCACCCCGGACATTGGATCCGGCCATCACCCCGGACCTTGGGCCTGACCGCCACACCGGACCTTAGGCCCGACTGCCACCCCAGACCTTGGGCCCGACCGTCACCCCAGATCTTGGTTCCGACTGGCACACCGGACCCATGGGCCCGACCGCCACCCCGGACCTTGGTTCCGGCCGCCACCCCGGATCTTGGGTCCGGCGGCCACCCGGACCTTGGCCCGACCGCCACCCCCGACCTTGGTTCCGGCCACCACCATGGACCGTGGTTCTGGCCGCCACCCCGGACCCTGGTTCCGGCCGCCACCTCGGACCTTGGGTCCGGCGGACACCCCGGACTTTGGCCCCGACCACCACCCCGGACCTTGGGCCCGATCTTCACCCCGGACCTTGGGCCCAGCCGCCACCCCGGACCTTGGGCACAACTGGCACACCGGACCATGGGCCCGACCGCCTCCCCGGACCTCGGTTCCGACCGCCACCCCGGACCTTGGTTCCCACCGCCACCACAGATCTTGGTTCCGACCGCCACCCCGGACCTTGGGTCCAGCCGCCACCCTGGACCTTGGGCCCGACTGCCACCACAGACATTGGTTCTGACCGCCACCCCAGACGTTGGACCCGAACGCCACCCGGGATCTTGATACCGACCACCACCCCGGACCTTGGTTCCGACCACCACCCCGGACCTTGGGACCGACCGCCACACCGCACGTTGGGTCCGACCGCCACGCTCGATCGTGGGACCGACCGTCACCCCAGACCTTGGTTCCGACCGCCACCCCGGACCATGGTTCCGACTGGCACCCCGGACCTTGGGCCGATCCGCCAGCCCGGATGTTGGTTCCGACCGCCACGCCGGACCTTATTTCAAACCGCCACCCCGGACCTCGGTACCAACCGCCACCCCGGACCTCGTTTCCAACAGCCACCACGGACATTGGATCCGGCCATCACCCCGGACCTTGGGCCTGACCGCCACACCGGACCTTAGGCCCGACTGCCACCCCAGACCTTGGGCCCGACCGTCACCCCAGACCTTGGTTCCGACCGCCACCCCGGACGTTGGACCCGACCGCCACCTGGGATCTTGGTACCGACCGCCATCCAGGACCTTGGTCCCGACCACCACCCTGGACCTTGGGTCCGACCACCACCACGGACGTTGGGTCCGACCGCCACGCCCGACCTTGGGACCGACCATCAACCCGGACCTTGGTTCCGACCGCCACCTTCGACCATGGTTCCGACTGGCACCCCGAACCTTGGGTCGATCCGCCACCCTGGACCTTGATTCCGACTGCCACCCTGGACCGTGGTTCCGAAAGCCACGCCGGACCTTGTTTCAAACCGACACCCCGGACCTCGGTTCCAACCGCCACCCCGGACATTGGATCCGGCCATCACCCCGGACCTTGGGCCTGACCGCCACGCCGGACCTTAGGCCCGACTGCCACCCCAGACCTTGGGCCCGACCATCACCCCAGACCTTTGTTGCGACCGCCACCCCGGACGTTGGAACCGACCGCCACCCGGGACCTTGGTACCGACCGCCACCCCGGACCTTGGTTCCGACCACCACCCCGGACCTTGGGTCCGACCACCACCACGGACGTTGGGTCCGACCGCCACGCCCGACCTTGGGACCGACCGTCACCCCGGACCTTGGTTCCGACCGCCACCTTCGACCATGGTTCCGACTGGCACCCCGAACCTTGGGTCGATCCGACACCCCGGACCGTGGATCCGACTGCCACCCTGGACCGTGGTTCCGACAGCCACGCCGGACCTTGTTTCAAACCGCCACCCCGGACCTCGGTTCCGAAGGCCACCCCGGGCTTGGTTCCAACCGCCGCCTCGGACCTCGGTTCTAACCGCGACCCCGGACATTGGTTCCGACCGCCACCCCGGACCTTGGTTCCGGCCGCCACCCCGGATCTTGGGTCCGGCGGCCACCCCGGACCTTGGCCCCGACCGTCACCCCCGACCTTGGTTCCGGCCGCCACCATGGACCTTGGTTCTGGCCGCCACCCGGGACCCTGGTTCCGGCCGCCACCCCGGACCTTGGGTCCGGCGGCCACCCCGTACCATGGCCCCAACCGCCAACCCTGGACCTTGGGCCCGATCTTCACCCCGGACCTTGGGTCCAGCCGCCACCCCGGACCTTGGGCCCGACTGGCACACCGGACCATGGGCCCGACCGCCACCCCGGACCTCGGTTCCGACCGCCACACCGGACCATGGTTCCTACCGCCACCCCAGATCTTGGTTCTGACCGCCATCTCAGACCATGGTTCCGACAGCCACCCCGGACCTTGGGTCCGACAGCCACATGCGACCTTGGGACCGACCGTCACCCCGGACCTTGGTTCCGACTGCCACCCCGGACCACAGTTCCGACGGCCACGCCAGACCTCGGTTCCGACCGCCACGCCAGAACTTAGGCCTGACTGCCACCCCGGACCTTGGGCCCGACCGCCACCCCAGACCTTGGTTCCGAACGCCACCCCGGACGTTGGGCCCGACCGCCACCCGGGATCTTGGTACCGACCGCCACCCCGGACCTTGGTTCCGACCATCACTCCGGACCTTGGATCCGACCACCACCACGGACGTTGGGTCCGACCGCCACATGCGACCTTAGGACCGACCGTCACCCCGGACCTTGGTTCCGACTGCCACCCCGGACCACAGTTCCGACGGCCACGCCGGACCTCGGGTCCTACCGCCACGCCGGACCTTACGCCTGACTGCCACCCCGGACCTTGGGCCCGACCGCCACCCCAGACCTTGGTTCCGACCACCGCCCCGGACTTTGGGCCCCGACTGCCACCCGGGATCTTGGTACCGACCGCCACCCCGGACCTTGGCCCCGACCGCCACCCCGGACCTTGGGTCCGGCGGCCACCCCGGACCTTGGCCCCGACCACCACCCCGGACCTTGGGCCCGATCTTCACCCCGGACCTTGGGCCCAGCCGCCACCCCGGACCCTGGGCCCGACTGGCACACCGGACCCATGGGCCCGACCGCCACCCCGGACCACGGTTCCGACCGCCAACCCGGACCTTGGTTCCGGCCGCCACCCCGGATCTTGGGTCCGGCGGCCACCCGGACCTTGGCCCCGACCGCCACCCCCGACCTTGGTTCCGGCCGCCACCATGGACCTTGGTTCTGGCCGCCACCCCGGACCCTGGTTCCGGCCGCCACCTCGGACCTTGGGTCCGGCGGACACCCCGGACTTTGGCCCCGACCACCACCCCGGACCTTGGGCCCGATCTTCACCCCGGACCTTGGGCCCAGCCGCCACCCCGGACCTTGAGCCCGACTGGCACACCGGACCATGGGCCCGACCGCCACCACGGACCTCGGTTCCGACCGCCACCCCGGACCTTGGTTCCCACCGCCACCGCAGATCTTGGTTCCGATCGCCACCCCGGACCTTGGGTCCAGCCGCCACCCTGGACCTTGGGCCCGACTGCCACCACAGACCTTGGTTCTGACCGCCACCCCGGACGTTGGACCCGAACGCCACCCGGGATCTTGATACCGACCGCCACCCCGGACCTTGGTTCCGACCACCACCCCGGACCTTGGGACCGACCGCCACACCGCACGTTGGGTCCGACCGCCACGCTCGATCGTGGGACCGACCGTCACCCCAGACCTTGGTTCCGACCGCCACCCCGGACCATGGTTCCGACTGGCACCCCGGACCTTGGGCCGATCCGCCAGCCCGGATCTTGGTTCCGACCGCCACGCCGGACCTTATTTCAAACCGCCTCCCCGGACCTCGGTTCCAACCGCCACCCCGGACCTCATTTCCAACCGCCACCCCGGACATTGGATCCGGCCATCACCCCGGACCTTGGGCCTGACCGCCACACCGGACCTTAGGCCCGACTGCCACCCCAGACCTTGGGCCCGACCGTCACCCCAGATCTTGGTTCCGACCGCCACCCCGGACGTTGGACCCGACCGCCACCCGGGATCTTGGTACCGACCGCCACCCCGGACCTTGGTTCAGACCACCACCCTGGACCTTGGGTCCGACCACCACCACGGACGTTGGGTCCGACCGCCACGCCCGACCTTGGGACCGACCATCACCCCGGACCTTGGTTCCGACCGCCACCTTAGACCATGGTTCCGACTGGCACCCCGAACCTTGGGTCGATCCGCAACCCTGGACCTTGGTTCCGACTGCCACCCTGGACCTTGTTTCAAACCGCCACCCCGGACCTCGGTTCCAACCGCCACCCCGGACATTGGATCCGGCCATCACCCCGGACCTTGGGCCTGACCGCCACACCGGACCTTAGGCCCGACTGCCACCCCAGACCTTTGTTGCGACCGCCACCCCGGACGTTGGACCCGACCACCACCCGGGACCTTGGTACCGACCGCCACCCCGGACCTTGGTTCCGACCACCACCCCGGACCTTGGGTCCGACCACCAGCACGGACGTTGGGTCCGACCGCCACGCCCGACCTTGGGACCGACCGTCACCCCGGACCTTGGTTCCGACCGCCACCTTCGACCATGGTTCCGACTAGCACCCCGAACCTTGGGTCGATCCGACACCCCGGACCGTGGATCCGACTGCCACCCTGGACCGTGGTTCCGACAGCCACGCCGGACCTTGTTTCAAACCGCCACCCCGGACCTCGGTTCCGAAGGCCACCCCAGGCTTGGTTCCAACCGCCGCCCCGGACCTCGGTTCTAACCGCGACCCTGGACATTGGTTCCGACCGCCACCCCGGACCTTGGTTCCGGCCGCCAGACCTTGGGTCCGGCCACCGGACCTTGGGTCCGACCCTCACCCCGGACCTTGTGTCCGACCGCCACGCTGGACATTGGTTCCGGCCGCCACCCCATTCCTTGGTTCCAGCCTCTACCCCAGACCTTGTTTCCGAACGCCACCCCTGACCTTGGTTCCGGCAGCCACCCCGGACCTTGGTTCCGGCCGCCACCCCGGATCTTGGGTCCGGCGGCCACCCCGGACATTGGCCCCGACCGCCACCCCCGACCTTGGTTCCGGCCGCCACCATGGACCTTGGTTCTGGCCGCCACCCGGGACCCTGGTTCCGGCCGCCACCCCGGACCTCATTTCCAACCGCCACCCCGGACATTGGATCCGGCCATCACCCCGGACCTTGGGCCTGACCGCCACACCGGACCTTAGGCCCGACTGCCACCCCAGACCTTGGGCCCGACCGTCACCCCAGATCTTGGTTCCGACCGCCACCCCGGACGTTGGACCCGACCGCCACCCGGGATCTTGGTACCGACCGCCACCCCGGACCTTGGTTCAGACCACCACCCTGGACCTTGGGTCCGACCACCACCACGGACGTTGGGTCCGACCGCCACGCCCGACCTTGGGACCGACCATCACCCCGGACCTTGGTTCCGACCGCCACCTTAGACCATGGTTCCGACTGGCACCCCGAACCTTGGGTCGATCCGCAACCCTGGACCTTGGTTCCGACTGCCACCCTGGACCTTGTTTCAAACCGCCACCCCGGACCTCGGTTCCAACCGCCACCCCGGACATTGGATCCGGCCATCACCCCGGACCTTGGGCCTGACCGCCACACCGGACCTTAGGCCCGACTGCCACCCCAGACCTTTGTTGCGACCGCCACCCCGGACGTTGGACCCGACCACCACCCGGGACCTTGGTACCGACCGCCACCCCGGACCTTGGTTCCGACCACCACCCCGGACCTTGGGTCCGACCACCAGCACGGACGTTGGGTCCGACCGCCACGCCCGACCTTGGGACCGACCGTCACCCCGGACCTTGGTTCCGACCGCCACCTTCGACCATGGTTCCGACTAGCACCCCGAACCTTGGGTCGATCCGACACCCCGGACCGTGGATCCGACTGCCACCCTGGACCGTGGTTCCGACAGCCACGCCGGACCTTGTTTCAAACCGCCACCCCGGACCTCGGTTCCGAAGGCCACCCCAGGCTTGGTTCCAACCGCCGCCCCGGACCTCGGTTCTAACCGCGACCCTGGACATTGGTTCCGACCGCCACCCCGGACCTTGGTTCCGGCCGCCAGACCTTGGGTCCGGCCACCGGACCTTGGGTCCGACCCTCACCCCGGACCTTGTGTCCGACCGCCACGCTGGACATTGGTTCCGGCCGCCACCCCATTCCTTGGTTCCAGCCTCTACCCCAGACCTTGTTTCCGAACGCCACCCCTGACCTTGGTTCCGGCAGCCACCCCGGACCTTGGTTCCGGCCGCCACCCCGGATCTTGGGTCCGGCGGCCACCCCGGACATTGGCCCCGACCGCCACCCCCGACCTTGGTTCCGGCCGCCACCATGGACCTTGGTTCTGGCCGCCACCCGGGACCCTGGTTCCGGCCGCCACCCCGGACCTTGGGTCCGGCGGCCACCCCGGACCATGGCCCCGACCGCCAACCCCGGACCTTGGGCCCGATCTTCACCCCGGACCTTGGGTCCAGCCGCCACCCTGGACCTTGGGCCCGACTGGCACACCGGACCATGGGCCCGACCGCCACCCCGGACCTCGGTTCCGACCGCCACCCCGGAGCTTGGTTCCCACCGCCACCCCAGATCTTGGTTCTGACCGCCATCTCAGACCATGGTTCCGACAGCCACCCCGGACCTTGGGTCCGACCGCCACATGCGACCTTGGGACCGACCGTCACCCCGGACCTTGGTTCCGACTGCCACCCCGGACCACAGTTCCAACGGCCACGCCAGACCTCGGGTCCGACCGCCACGCCGGAACTTAGGCCTGACTGCCACCCCGGACCTTGGGCCCGACCGCCACGACAGACCTTGGTTCTGACTGCCGCCCCGGCCGTTGGACCCGAACGCCACCCGGGATCTTGATACCGACCGCCACCCCGGACATTCGTTCCGACCACCACCCCAGACCTTGGGACCGACCGCCACACCGCACGTTGGGTCCGACCGCCACGCTCGACCGTGGGACCGACCGTCACCCCAGACCTTGGTTCCGACCGCCACCCCGGACCATGGTTCCGACTGGCACCCCGGACCTTGGGCCGATCCGCCAGCCCGGATCTTGGTTCCGACCGCCACGCCGGACCTTATTTCAAACCGCCACCCCGGACCTCGCTTCCAACCACCACACCGGACCTCGGTTCCAACCACCACCCCGGACATTGGATCCGGCCATCACCCCGGACCTTGGGCCTGACCGCTACACCGGACCTTAGGCCCGACTGCCACCCCAGACCTTGGGCCCGACCGTCACCCCGGACCTTGGTTCCGACCGCCACCTTCGACCATGGTTCCGACTGGTACCCCGAACATTGGGTCGATCCGCGGCCCCGGACCATGGTTCCGACAGCCACGCCGGACCTTGTTTCAAACCGCCACCCCGGACCTCGGTTCCGAAGGCCACCCCGGGCTTGGTTCCAACCGCCGTCCCGGACCTCGGTTCTAACCGCGACCCCGGACATTGGTTCCGACCGCCACCCCGGACCTTGGTTCCGGCCGCCAGACCTTGGGTCCGGCCGCCGGACCTTGGGTCCGACACCCACCCCGGACCTTGTGTCCGACCGCCACGCTGGACATTGGTTCTGGCCGCCACCCCATTCCTTGGTTCCAGCCTCTACCCCAGACCTTGTTTCCGAACGCCACCCCTGACCTTGGTTCCGGCAGCCACCCTGGACCTTGGTTCTGGCCGCCACCCCGGACCTTGGTTCCGGCCGCCACCCCGGATCTTGGGTCCGGCGGCCACCCCGGACTTGGCCCCGACCGCCACCCCCGACCTTGGTTCCGGCCGCCACAATGGACCTTGGTTCCGGCCGCCACCCCGGACCTTGGGTCCGGCGGCCACCCCGGACCGTGGCCCCGACCACCACCCCGGACCTTGGGCCCGATCTTCACCCCGGACCTTGGGCCCGATCTTCACCCCGGACCTTGGGCCCAGCCGCCACCCCGGACCTTGGGCCCGACTGGCACACCGGACCCATGGGCCCGACCGCCACCCCGGACCTCGGTTCCGACCGCCACCCCGGACCTTGGCTCCCACCGGCACCCCAGATCTTGGTTCCGACCACCACCACGGACCTTGGGTCCAGCCGCCACCCTGGACCTTGGGCCCGACCGCCACAACGGACCTTAGGCCCGACTGCCACCCGGGATCTTGGTACCGACTGCCACCCCGGACCTTGGTTCCGACCACCACCCCGGCGTTGGGTCCGACCACCACGCCCGACCTTGGGACCGACCGTCACCACGGACCTTGGTTCCGACCGCCACCCCGGACCTTGGTTCCGACTGCCACCCCGGACCTTGGTTCCGACCGCCACGCCGGTCCTTGTTTCAAACCGCCACCCTGGACCTCAGTTCCAACCGCCACCCCAGACCTTCGTTCCAACCGCCACCCTGGACGTTGGACCCGAAAACCACCCGGGATCTTGATACCGACCACCACCCCGGACCTTGGTTCCGACCACCACTCCGGACGTTGGGACCGACCGCCACACCGGACATTGGCTCCGACCGCCACGCTCGACTTTGGGACCGAACGTCACCCCGGACCTTTGTTCCGACCACCACCCCGGACCATGGTTCCGACTGGCACCCCGGACCTTTGGTCGATCCGCCAGCCCGGAACTTGGTTCCGACCGCCACGCCGGACCTCATTTCAAACCGCCACCCCGGACCTCGGTTCCAACCACCACCCCGGACCTCGGTTCCAACCACCACCCCGGACATTGTATCCGGCCAACACCCCGGACCTTGGGCCTGACCGCCACACCGGACCTTAGGCCTGACTGCCACCCCAGACGTTGGGCCCGACCATCACCCCAGACCTTGGTTCCGACCGCCACCCCGGACGTTGGGCCCGACCGCCACCCGGGATCTTGGTACCGACCGCCACCCCGGACCTTGGTTCTGACCACCACTCCGGACCTTGGGTCCGACCACCACCACGGACGTTGGGTCCGACCGCCACGTGCGACCTTGGGACCGACCGTCACCCCGGACCACAGTTCCGACGGCCACGCCGGACCTCGGGTCCGACCGCCACGCCGGACCTTCGGGCTGACTGCCACTCTGGACCTTGGGCACGACCGCCACCCCAGACCAAGGTCCGACCCCCAACCCGGACCTTGTGTCCGACCGCCACGCTGGACATTGGTTCCGGCCGCCACCCCATTCCTTGGTTCCAGCCTCTACCCCAGACCTTGTTTCCGAACGCCACCCCTGACCTTGGTTCCGGCAGCCACCCTGGACCTTGGTACTGGCCGCCACCCCGGACCTTGGTTCCGGCCGCCACCCCGGATCTTGGGTCCGGCGGCCACCCCGACCTTGGCCCCGACCGCCACCCCGGACCTTGGGTCCGGCGGCCACCCCGGACCTTGGCCCCGACCACCACCCCGGACCTTGGGCCCGATCTTCACCCCGGACCTTGGGCCCAGCCGCCACCCCGGACCTTGGGCCCGACTGGCACACCGGACCCATGGGCCCGACCGCCACCCCGGACCTCCGTTCCGGCCGCCACCATGGACCTTGGTTCTGGCCGCCACCCCGGACCCTGGTTCCAGCCGCCACCTCGGACCTTGGGTCCGGCGGACACCCCGGACTTTGGCCCCGACCACCACCCCGGACCTTGGGCCCGATCTTCACCCCGGACCTTGGGCCCAGCCGCCACCCCGGACCTTGGGCCCGACTGGCACACCGGACCATGGGCCCGACCGCCACCCTGGACCTCGGTTCCGACCGCCACCCCGGACCTTGGTTCCCACCGCCACCCCAGATCTTGGTTCCGACCGCCACCCCGGACCTGGGGTCCAGCCGCCACCCTGGACCTTGGCCCCGACCACCACCCCGGACCTTGGGCCCGATCTTCACCCCGGACCTTGGGCCCAGCCGCCACCCCGGACCGTGGGCCCGACTGGCACACCGGACCATGGGCCCGACCGCCACCCCGGACCTCGGTTCCGACCGCCACCCCGGATCTTGGTTCCCACCGCCACCCCAGATCTTGGTTCCGACCGCCACCCCGGACATTGGGTCCAGCCGCCACCCCGGACCTTGGGCCCGACCGCCACAACGGACCTTCGGCCCGACTGCCACCCGGGATCTTGGTTCCGACCACCACCCCGGACGTTGGGTCCGACCGCCACGCCCGACCTTGGGACCGACCGTCACCATGGACCTTGGTTCCGACCGCCACCCCGGACCTTGGTTCCGACTGCCACCCCGGACCTTGGTTCCGACCGCCACGCCGGACCTTATTTCAAACCGCCACCCCGGACCTCGGTTCCAACCGCCACCCCGGACCTCGGTTCAAACCGCCACCCCGGACATTGGATCCGGCCATCACCCCGGACCTTGGGCCTGACCGCCACCCCGGACCTTAGGCCCGACTGCCACCCCAGACCTTGGGCCCGACCGGCACCCCAGACCTTGGTTCCGACCGCCACCCCGGACGTTGGACCCGACCGCCACCACGGATGTTGGGTCCGACCGCCACGCCCGACCTTGGGACCGACCGTCACCCCGGACCTTGGTTCCGACCGCCACCTTCAACCATGGTTCCGACTGGCACCCCGAACCTTGGGTCGATCCGCCACCCCTGACCTTGGTTCCGACTGCCACCCTGGACCGTGGTTCCGACAGCCACGCCGGACCTTGTTTCAAACCGCCACCCCGGACCTCGGTTCCGAAGGCCACCCCGGGCTTGGTTCCAACCGCCGCCCCGGACCTCGGTTCTAACCGCGACCCCGGACATTGGTTCCGACCACCACCCCGGACCTTGGTTCCGGCCGGCAGACCTTGGGTCCTGCCGCCAGACCTTGGGTCTGACCCCCACCCCGGACCTTGTGTCCGACCGCCACGCTGGACATTGGTTCCGGCCGCCACCCCATTCCTTGGTTCCAGCCTCTACCCCAGACCTTGTTTCCGAACGCCACCCCTGACCTTGGTTCCGGCAGCCACCCTGGACCTTGGTTCTGGCCGCCACCCCGGACCTTGGTTCCGGCCGCCACCCCGGATCTTGGGTCCGGCGGCCACCCCGGACCTTGGCCCCGACCGCCACCCCCGACCTTGGTTCCGGCCGCCACCATGGACCTTGGTTCTGGCCGCCACCCGGGACCCTGGTTCCGGCCGCCACCCCGGACCTTGGGTCCGGCGGCCACCCCGGACCTTGGCCCCGACCGCCACCCCGGACCTTGGTTCCCACCACCACCCCAGATCTTGGTTCCGACCGCCACCCCAGACCTTGGGTCTAGCCGCCACCCTGGACCTTGGGCCCGACCGCCACAATGGACCTTAGGCCCGACTGCCCCCCGGGATCTTGGTACCGACTGCCACCCCGGAGCTTGGTTCCGACCACCACCCCGGACGTTGGGTCCGACCGCCACGCCCGAGCTTGTGACCGACCGTCACCACGGACCTTGGTTCCGACCACCACCCCGGACCTTGGTTCCGACTGCCACCCCGGACCTTGGTTCCGACCGCCACGCCGGTCCTTGTTTCAAACCGCCACCCCGGACCTCAGTTCCAACCGCCACCCCAGACCTTGGTTCCAACCGCCACCCTGGACGTTGGACCCGAAAACCACCCGGGATCTTGATACCGACCGCCACCCCAGACCTTGGTTCCGACCACCACTCCGGACGTTGGGACCGACCGCCACAATGGACATTGGCTCCGACCGCCATGCTCGACTTTGGGACCGACGGTCAACCCGGAACATGGTTCCGACCGCCACGCCGGGCCTCATTTCAAACCGCCACCCCGGACCTCGGTTCCAACCGCCACCCCGGACCTCGGTTCCAACAACCACCCCGGACATTGTATCCGGCCAACACCCCGGACCTTGGGCCTGACCGCCACCCCGGACCTTAGGCCTGACTGCCACCCCAGACCTTGGGCCCGACCGTCACCCCATACCTTGGTTCCGACAGCCACCCCGGACGTTGGGCCCGACTGGCACCCGGGATCTTGGTACCGACCGCCACCCCGGACCTTGGTTCCGACCACCACTCCGGACCTTGGGTCCGACCACCACCACGGACGTTGGGTCCGACCGCCACGTGCGACCTTGGGACCGACTATCACCCCGGACATTGGTTCCGACTGCCACCCCGGACCTTGGTTCCGACCGCCACGCCGGTCCTTGTTTCAAACTGCCACCCCAGACCTCAGTTCCAACCGCCACCCCAGACCTTGGTTCCAACCGCCACCCTGGACGTTGGACCCGAAAACCACCCGGGATCTTGATACCGACCGCCACCCCGGACCTTGGTTCCGACCACCACCCCGGACGTTGGGACCGACCGCCACACCGGACATTGGCTCCGACCGCCACGCTCGACTTTGGGACCGACGGTCACCCCGGACCTTGGTTCTGACCGCCACCCCGGACCATGGTTCCGACTGGTACCCCGGACCTTGGGTCGATCCGCCAGCCGGGAACTTGGTTCCGACCGCCACGCCGGACCTTATTTCAAACCGCCAGCCCGGACCTCGGTTCCGAAGGCCACCCCGGGCTTGGTTCCAACCGCCGCCCCGGACCTCGGTTCGAACCGCGACCTCGGACCTTGGTTCCGACCGCCACCCCGGACCTTGGTTCCGGCCGCCACCCCGGATCTTGGGTCCGGCGGCCACCCCGGACTTGGCCCTGACCGCCACCCCCGACCTTGGTTCCGGCCGCCACCATGGACCTTGGTTCTGGCCGCCACCCCGGACCCTGGTTCCGGCCGCCACCTCGGACCTTGGGTCCGGCGGCCACCCCGGACCTTGGCCCCGACCACCACCCCGGACCTTGGGCCCGATCTTCACCCCGGACCTTGGGCCCAGCCGCCACCCCGGACCTTGGGCCCGACTGGCACACCGGACCATGGGCCCGACCGCCACCCCGGACCTCGGTTCCGACCGCCACCCCGGATCTTGGTTCCCACCGCCACCCCAGATCTTGGTTCCGACCGCCACCCCGGACATTGGGTCCAGCCGCCACCCTGGACCTTGGGCCCGACCGCCACAACGGACCTTCGGCCCGACTGCCACCCGGGATCTTGGTTCCGACCACCACCCCGGACGTTGGGTCCGACCGCCACGCCCGACCTTGGGACCGACCGTCACCATGGACCTTGGTTCCGACCGCCACCCCGGACCTTGGTTCCGACTGCCACCCCGGACCTTGGTTCCAACCGCCACGCCGGTCCTTGTTTCAAACCGCCACCCCAGACCTCAGTTCCAACCGCGACCCCAGACCTTGGTTCCAACCGCCACCCTGGGCGTTGGACCCGAAAACCACCCGGGATCTTGATACCGACCGCCACCCCGGACCTTGGTTCCGACCACCACCCCGGACGTTGGGACCGACCGCCACACCGGACCATGGTTCCGACTGGCACCCCGGACCTTGGGTCGATCCGCCAGCCCGGAACTTGGTTCCGACCGCCACGCCGGACCTTATTTCAAACCGCCACCCCGGACCTCGGTTCCAACCGCCACCCCGGACCTCGGTTCCAACCACCACCCCGGACATTGTATCCGGCCAACACCCCGGACCTTGGGCCTGACCGCCACACCGGACCTTAGGCCTGACTGCCACCCCAGACCTTGGGCCCGACCGTCACCCCAGACCTTGGTTCCGACTGCCACCCCGGACGTTGGGCCCGACCGCCACCCGGGATCTTGGTACAGACCGCCACCCCGGACCTTGGTTCCGACCACCACTCCGGACCTTGGGTCCGACCACCACCACGGACGTTGGGTCCAACCGCCACGTGCGACCTTGGGACCGACCATCACCCCGGACCTTGGTTCCGACTGCCACCCCGGACCACAGTTCCGACGGCCACGCCGGACCTCGGTCCGACCGCCACGCTGGACCTTAGGCCTGACTGCCACTCCGGACCTTGGGCCCGACCGCCACCCCAGACCTTGGTTCCGACCACCACCCCGGACTTTGGGCCCCGACCGCCACCCGGGATCTTGGTACCGACCGCCACCCCGGACCTTGGTTCCGACCACCACCCCAGACCTTGGGTCCGACCGCCACACCGGACCTTGGGCCCGACCGCCAAAACGGACCTGAGCCCCGACTGCCACCCCGGACCTTGGGCCCGACCGCCACGACAGACCTTGGTTCTGACCGCCACCACGGACGTTGGACCCGAACGCCACCCGGGATCTTGATACCGACCGCCACCCTGGACCTTGGTTCCGACCACCACCCCAGACCTTGGGACCGACCGCCACACCGCACGTTGGGTCCGACCGCCACGCTCGACCATAGGACCGACCGTCACCCCCGACCTTGGTTCCGACCGCCACCCCGGACCTCGGTTCCAACCGCCACCCCGGACATTGGATCCGGCCATCACCCCGGACCTTGGGCCTGACCGCCACCCCGGACCTTAGGCCCGACTGCCACCCCAGACCTTGGGCCCGACTGGCACACCGGACCCATGGGCCCGACCGCCACCCCGGACCTCGGTACCGGCCGCCACCATGGACCTTGGTTCTGGCCGCCACCCCGGACCCTGGTTCCGGCCGCCACCTCGGACCTTGGGTCCGGCGGACACCCCGGACTTTGGCCCCGACCACCACCCCGGACCTTGGGCCCGATCTTCACCCCGGACCTTGGGCCCAGCCGCCACCCCGGACCTTGGGCCCGACTGGCACACCGGACCATGGGCCCGACCGCCACCCCGGACCTCGGTTCCGACCGCCACCCCGGACCTTGGTTCCCACCGCCACCCCAGATCTTGGTTGCGACCGCCACCCCGGAACTTGGGTCCAGCCGGCACCCCGGACCTTGGGCCGATCCGCCAGCCTGGATCTTGGTTCCGACCGCCACGCCGGACCTTATTTCAAACCGCCACCCCGGACCTCGGTTCCAACCGCCACCCCGGACCTCGGTTCCAACCGCCACCCCGGACATTGGATCCGGCCATCACCCCGGACCTTGGGCCTGACCGCCACCCCGGACCTTAGGCCCGACTGCCACCCCAGATCTTGTGCCCGACCGTCACCCCAGACCTTGGTTCCGACTGCCACCCCGGACGTTGGACCCGACCGCCACCACGGACGTTGGGTCCGACCGCCACGCCCGACCTTGGGACCGACCGTCACCCCGGACCTTGGTTCCGACCGCCACCTTCGACCATGGTTCCGACTGGCACCCCAAACCTTGGGTCGATCCGCCACCCCGGACCTTGGTTCCGACTGCCACCCTGGACCGTGGTTCCGACAGCCACGCCGGACCTTGTTTCAAACCGCCACCCCGGACCTCGGTTCCGAAGGCCACCCCGGGCTTGGTTCCGACCGCCGCCCCGGACCTCGGTTCTAACTGCGACCCCGGACATTGGTTCCGACCGCCACCCCGGACCTTGGTTCCGGCCGCCAGACCTTGGGTCCTGCCGCCAGACCTTGGGTCCGAACCCCACCCCGGACCTTGTGTCCGACCGCCAGGCTGGACATTGGTTCCGGCCGCCACCCCATTCCTTGGTTCCAGCCTCTACCCCAGACCTTTTTTCCGAACGCCACCCCTGACCTTGGTTCCGGCAGCCACCCTGGACCTTGGTTCTGGCCGCCATCCCGGACCTTGGTTCCGGCCGCCACCCCGGATCTTGGGTCCGGCAGCCACCCCGGACTTGGCCCCGACCGCCACCCCCGACCTTGGTTCCGGCCGCCACCATGGACCTTGGTTCCGGCCGCCACCCCGGACCTTGGGTCCGTCGGCCACCCCGGCCCTTGGCCCCGACCACCACCCCGGACCTTGGGCCCGATCTTCACCCCGGACCTTGGGCCCAGCCGCCACCCCGGACCTTGGGCCCGACTGGCACACCGGACCCATGGGCCCGACCGCCACCCCGGACCTCGGTTCCGACCGCCACCCCGGACCTTGGCTCCCACCGCCACCCCAGATCTTGGTTCCGACCACCACCCCGGATCTTGGGTCCAGCCGCCACCCTGGACCTTGGGCCCGACCGCCACAACGGTCCTTAGGCCCGACTGCCACCCGGGATCTTGGTACCGACTGCCACCCCGGACCTTGGTTCCGACCACGACCCCGGACGTTGGGTCCGTCCGCCACGCCCGACCTTGGGACCGACCGTCACCACGGACCTTGGTTCCGACCGCCACCATGGACCTTGGTTCAGACTGCCACCCCGGAGCTTAGTTCCGACCGCCACGCCGGTCCTTGTTTCAAACCGCCACCCCGGACCTCAGTTCCAACCGCCACCCCAGACCTTGGTTCCAACCGCCACCCTGGACGTTGGACCCGAAAACCACCCGGGATCTTGATACCGACCGCCACCCCGGACCTTGGTTCCGACCACCACTCCGGACGTTGGGACCGACCGCCACACCGGACATTGGCTCCGACCGCCACGCTCGACTTTGGGACCGAACGTCACCCCGGACCTTTGTTCCGACCGCCACCCCGGACCATGGCTCCGACTGGCACCCCGGACCTTGGGTCGATCCGCCAGCCCGGAACTTGGTTCCGACCGCCACGCCGGACCTTATTTCAAACCGCCACCCTGGACCTCGGTTCCAACCGCCACCCCGGACCTCGGTTCCAACCACCACCCCGGACATTGTATCCGGCCAACACCCCGGACCTTGGGCCTGACCGCCACACCGGACCTTAGGCCTGACTGCCACCCCAGACCTTGGGCCCGACCGTCACCCCAGACCTTGGTTCCGACCGCCACCCCGGACGTTGGGCCCGACCGCCACCCGGGATTTGGTACCGACCGCCACCCCGGACCTTGGTTCCGACCACCACTCCGGACCTTGGGTCCGACCACCACCACGGATGTTGGGTCTGACCGCCACGTGCGACCTTGGGACCGACCGTCACCCCGGACCTTGGTTCCGACTGCCACCCCGGACCACAGTTCCGACGGCCACGCCGGACCTCGGGTCCGACCACCACGCCGGACCTTAGGGCTGACTGCCACTCCGGACCTTGTGTCCGACCCCCACCCCGGACCTTGTGTCCGACCGCCACGCTGGACATTGGTTCCGGCCGCCACCCCATTCCTTGGTTCCAGCCTCTACCCCAGACCTTGTTTCCGAACGCCACCCCTGACCTTGGTTCCGGCAGCCACCCTGGACCTTGGTTCTGGCCGCCACCCCGGACCTTGGTTCCGGCCGCCACCCCGGATCTTGGGACCGGCGGCCACCCCGGACCTTGGCCCCGACCGCCACCCCCGATCTTGGTTGCGGCCGCCACCCCGGACCTTGGGTCCGGCGGCCACCCCGGACCTTGGCCCCGACCACCACCCCGGACCTTGGGCCCGATCTTCACCCCGGACCTTGGGCCCAGCCGCCACCCCGGACCTTGGGCCCAACTGGCACACCGGACCATGGGCCCGACCGCCACCCCGGACCTCGGTTCCGACCGCCACCCCGGACCTTGGTTCCCACCGCCACCCCAGATCTTGGTTCCGACCGCCACCCCGGACCTTGGGTCCAGCCGCCACCCTGGACCTTGGGCCCGACCGCCACAACGGACCTTAGGCCCGACTGCCAACCGGGATCTTGGTACCGACTGCCACCCTTGGTTCCGACCACCACCCCAGACGTTGGGTCCGACCGCCACGCCCGACCTTGGGACCGACCGTCACCACGGACCTTGGTTCCGACTGCCACCCCGGACCTTGGTTCCGACCGCCATGCCGGTCCTTGTTTCAAACCGCCACCCCAGACCACAGTTCCAACCGCCACCCCAGACCTTCGTTCCAACCGCCACCCTGGACGTTGGACCCGAAAACCACCCGGGATCTTGGTTCCGACCACCACCCCCGACGTTGTGACCGACCGCCACACCGGACATTGGCTCCGACCGCCACGCTCGACTTTGGGACCGATGGTCACCCCGGACCTTGGTTCCGACCGCCACCCCGGACCATGGTTCCGACTGGCACCCCGGACCTTGGGACGATCCGCCAGCCCGGAACTTGGTTCCGACCGTCACGCCGGACCTTATTTCAAACCGCCACCCCAGACCTCGGTTCCAACCGCTACCCCGGACCTCGGTTCCAAACGCCACCCCGGACATTGTATCCGGCCAACACCCCGGACCTTGGGCCTGACCGCCACACCGGACCACAGTTCCGATGGCCACGCCGGACCTCGGGTCCGACCGCCACGCCGGACCTTAGGCCTGACTGCCACTCCGGACCTAGGGGCCCGACCGCCACCCCAGACCTTGGTTCTGACCACCACCCCGGACTTTGGGCCCCGACCGCCACCCGGGATCTTGGTACCGACCGCCACCCCGGACCTTGGTTCCGACCACCACCCCAGACCTTGGTACCGACCGCCACACCGGACCTTGGGCCCGACCGCCAAACCGGACCTTAGGCCCGACTGCCACCCCGGACCTTGGGCCCGACCGCCACGACAGACCTTGGTTCCGACCACCACCCCAGACCTTGGGACCGACCGCCACACCGCACGTTGGGTCCGACCACCACGCTCGACCGTGGGACCGACCGTCACCCCGGACCTTGGTTCCGACCGTCACCCCGGACCTTGGTTCCGACCGCCACCTTCGACCATGGTTCCGACTGGCACCCCGAACCTTGGGTCGATCCGCCACCCCGGACCTTGGTTCCGACCGCCACCTTCGACCATGGTTCCGACAGCCACGCCGGACCTTGTTTCAAACCGCCACCCCGGACCTCGGTTCCGAAGGCCACCCCGGGCTTGGTTCCAACCGCCGCCCCGGACCTCGGATCTAACCGCGACCCCGGACATTGGTTCCGACCACCACCCCGGACCTTGGTTCCGGCCGCCAGACCTTGGGTCCTGCCGCCAGACCTTGGGTCCGACCCCCACCCCGGACCTTGTGTCCGACCGCCACGCTGGACATTGGTTCCGGCCGCCACCCCATTCCTTGGTTCCAGCCTCTACCCCAGACTTTGTTTCCGAACGCCACCCCTGACCTTGGTTCCGGCAGCCACCCTGGACCTTGGTTCTGGCCGCCACCCCGGACCTTGGTTCCGGCCGCCACCCCGGATCTTGGGTCCGGCGGCCACCCCGGATCTTGGCCCCGACCGCCACCCCCGACCTTGGTTCCGGCCGCCACCATGGACCTTGGTTCTGGCCGCCACCCGGGACCCTGGTTCCGGCCGCCACCCCGGACCTTGGGTCCGGCGGCCACCCCGGACCTTGGCCCCGACCACCACCCCGGACCTTGGGCCCGATCTTCACCCCGGACCTTGGGCCCAGCCGCCACCCCGGACCTTGGGCCCGACTGGCACACCGGACCCATGGGCCCGACCGCCACCCCGGACCTCGGTTCCGACCGCCACCCCGGACCTCGGTTCCGACCGCCACCCCGGACCTTGGTTCCAACCACCACCCCAGATCTTGGTTCCGACCGCCACCCCGGACCTTGGGTCCAGCCGCCACCCTGGACCTTGGGCCCGACCGCCACAAAGGACCTTAGGCCCGACTGCCACCCGGGATCTTGGTACCGACTGCCACCCCGGACCTTGGTTCCGACCACCACCCCGGACGTTGGGTCCGACCGCCACGCCCGACCTTGGGACCGACCGTCACCACGGACCTTGGTTCCGACCGCCACCCCGGACCTTGGTTCCGAATGCCACCCCGGACCTTGGTTCCGACCGCCACGCCGGTCCTTGTTTCAAACCGCCACCCCGGACCTCAGTTCCAACCGCCACCCCAGATCTTGATACCGACCGCCACCCCGGACCTTGGTTCCGACCACCACTCCGGACGTTGGGACCGACCGCCACAACGGACATTGGCTCCGACCGCCACGCTCGACTTTGGGACCGACGGTCAACCCGGACCTTGGTTCCGACCGCCACCCCGGACCATGGTTCCGACTGGCACCCCGGACGTTGGGACCGACCGCCACAACGGACATTGGCTCCGACCGCCATGCTTGACTTTGGGACCGACGGTCAACCCGGAACATGGTTCCGACCGCCACGCCGGGCCTTATTTCAAACCGCCACCCCGGACCTCGGTTCCAACCGCCACCCCGGACCTCGGTTCCAACCACCACCCCGGACATTGTATCCGGCCAACGCCCCGGACCTTGGGCCTGACCGCCACCCCGGACCTTGGGCCTGACCACCACCCCGGACCTTAGGCCTGACTGCCACCCCAGACCTTGGGCCCGACCGTCACCCCAGACCTTGGTTCCGACAGCCACCCCGGACGTTGGGCCCGACTGGCACCTGGGATCTTGGTACCGACCGCCACCCCGGACCTTGGTTCCGACCACCACTCCGGACCTTGGGTCCGACCACCACCACGGACGTTGGGTCCGACCGACACGTGCGACCTTGGGACCGACTATCACCCCGGACATTGGTTCCGACTGCCACCCCGGACCACAGTTCCGACGGCCACGCCGGACCTCGGGTCCGACCGCCACGCTGGACCTTAGGCCTGACTGCCACTCCGGACCTTGGGCCCGACCGCCACCCCAGACCTTGGTTCCGACCACCACCCCGGACATTGGGCCCCGACCGCCACCCGGGATCTTGGTACCGACCGCCACCCCGGACCTTGTGTCTGACCGCCACGCTGGACATTGGTTCCGGCCGCCACCCCATTCCTTGGTTCCAGCCTCTACCCCAGACCTTGTTTCCGAACGCCACCCCTGACCTTGGTTCCGGCAGCCACCCTGGATCTTGGTTCCGGCCGCCACCCCAGACCTTGGTTCCGACCACCACCCCGGACATTGGGCCCCGACCGCCACCCGGGATCTTGGTACCGACCGCCACCCCGGACCTTGGTTCCGACCACCACCCTAGACCTTGGGTCCGACCGCCACACCGGACCTTGGGCCTGACCGCCAAACCGGACCTTAGGCCCGACTGCCACCCCGGACCTTGGGCCCGACCGCCACGACAGACCATGGTTCTGACCGCCACCCGAGACGTTGGACCCGAACGCCACCCGGGATCTTGATACCGACCGCTACCCCGGACCTTGGTTCAGACCACCACCCCAGACCTTGGGACCGACCGCCACACCGCACGTTGGGTCCGACCGCCACGCTCGACCGTGGGACCGACCGTCACCCCAGACCTTGGTTCCGACCGCCACCCCGGACCATGGTTCCGACTGGCACCTCGGACCTTGGGCCGATCCGCCAGCCTGGATCTTGGTTCAGAACGCCACGCCGGACCTTATTTCAAACCGCCACCCCCGACCTTGGTTCCGGCCGCCACCATGGACCTTGGTTCTGGCCGCCACCCGGGACCCTGATTCCGGCCGCCACCCCGGACCTTGGGTCCGGCGGCCACCCCGGACCTTGGCCCCGACCACCACCCCGGACCTTGGGCCCGATCTTCACCCCGGACCTTGGGCCCAGCCGCCACCCCGGACCTTGGGCCCGACTGGCACACCGGACCCATGGGCCCGACCGCCACCCCGGACCTCGGTTCCGACCGCCACCCCGGACCTCGGTTCTGACCGCCACCCCGGACCTTGGTTCCAACCACCACCCCAGATCTTGGTTCCGACCGCCACCCCAGACCTTGGGTCCAGCCGCCACCCTGGACCTTGGGCCCAACCGCCACAACGGACCTTAGGCCCGACTGCCACCCGGGATCTTGGTACCGACTGCCACCCCGGACCTTGGTTCCGACCACCACCCCGGACGTTGGGTCCGACCGCCACGCCCGACCTTGGGACCGACCGTCACCACGGACCTTGGTTCCGACCGCCACCCCGGACCTTGGTTCCGAATGCCACCCCGGACCTTGGTTCCGACCGCCACGCCGGTCCTTGTTTCAAACCGCCACCCCGGACCTCAGTTCCAACCGCCACCCCAGATCTTGATACCGACCGCCACCCCGGACCTTGGTTCCGACCACCACTCCGGACGTTGGGACCGACCGCCACAACGGACATTGGCTCCGACCGCCACGCTCGACTTTGGGACCGACGGTCAACCCGGACCTTGGTTCCGACCGCCACCCCGGACCATGGTTCCGACTGGCACCCCGGACGTTGGGACCGACCGCCACAACGGACATTGGCTCCGACCGCCATGCTTGACTTTGGGACCGACGGTCAACCCGGAACATGGTTCCGACCGCCACGCCGGGCCTTATTTCAAACCGCCACCCCGGACCTCGGTTCCAACCGCCACCCCGGACCTCGGTTCCAACCACCACCCCGGACATTGTATCCGGCCAACACCCCGGACCTTGGGCCTGACCGCCACCCCGGACCTTGGGCCTGACCACCACCCCGGACCTTAGGCCTGACTGCCACCCCAGACCTTGGGCCCGACCATCACCCCAGACCTTGGTTCCGACAGCCACCCCGGACGTTGGGCCCGACTGGCACCCGGGATCTTGGTACCGACCGCCACCCCGGACCTTGGTTCCGACCACCACTCCGGACCTTGGGTCCGACCACCACCACGGACGTTGGGTCCGACCGACACGTGCGACCTTGGGACCGACTATCACCCCGGACATTGGTTCCGACTGCCACCCCGGACCACAGTTCCGACGGCCACGCCGGACCTCGGGTCCGACCGCCACGCTGGACCTTAGGCCTGACTGCCACTCCGGACCTTGGGCCCGACCGCCACCCCAGACCTTGGTTCCGACCACCACCCCGGACATTGGGCCCCGACCGCCACCCGGGATCTTGGTACCGACCGCCACCCCGGACCTTGGTTCCGACCACCACCCTAGACCTTGGGTCCGACCGCCACACCGGACCTTGGGCCCGACCGCCAAACCGGACCTTAGGCCCGACTGCCACCCCGGACCTTGGGCCCGACCGCCACGACAGACCATGGTTCTGACCGCCACCCGAGACGTTGGACCCGAACGCCACCCGGGATCTTGATACCGACCGCCACCCCGGACCTTGGTTCAGACCACCACCCCAGACCTTGGGACCGACCGCCACACCGCACGTTGGGTCCGACCGCCACGCTCGACCGTGGGACCGACCGTCACCCCAGACCTTGGTTCCGACCGCCACCCCGGACCATGGTTCCGACTGGCACCCCGGACCTTGGGCCGATCCGCCAGCCTGGATCTTGGTTCAGAACGCCACGCCGGACCTTATTTCAAACCGCCACCCCAGACCTCGGTTCCAACCGCCACCCTGGACCTCGGTTCCAACCGCCACCCCGGACATTGGATCCGGCCATCACCCCGGACCTTGGGCCTGACCGCCACCCCGGACCTTAGGCCAGACTGCCACCCCAGACCTTGGGCCCGATCTTCACCCCGGACCTTGGGCCCAGCCGCCACCACGGACATTGGGTCCGACCGCCACGCCCGACCTTGGGACCGACCGTCACCCCGGACCTTGGTTCCGACCGCCACCTTCGACCATGGTTCCGACTGGCACCCCGAACCTTGGGTTGATCCGCCACCCCGGACCCTGGTTCCGACTGCCACCCTGGACCGTGGTTCCGACAGCCACGCCGGACCTTGTTTCAAACCGCCACCCCGGACCTCGGTTCCGAAGGCCACCCCGGGCTTGGTTCCAACCGCCGCCCCGGACCTCGGTTCTAACCGCGATCCCGGACATTGGTTCCGACCGCCACCCCGGACCTTGGTTCCAGCCGCCAGACCTTGGGTCCAGCCGCCGGACCTTGGGTCCGACCCCCACCCCGGACCTTGTGTCTGACCGCCACGCTGGACATTGGTTCCGGCCGCCACCCCATTCCTTCGTTCCAGCCTCTACCCCAGACCTTGTTTCCGAACGCCACCCCTGACCTTGGTTCCGGCAGCCACCCTGGATCTTGGTTCCGGCCGCCACCCCGGACCTTGGGTCCGGCGGCCACCCCGGACCTTGGCCCCGACCACCACCCCAGACCTTGGGCCCGATCTTCACCACGGACCTTGGGTCCAGCCGCCACCCCGGACCTTGGGCCCGACTGGCACACCGGATCCATGGGCCCGACCGCCACCCCGGACCTCGGTTCCGACCGCCACCCCGGACCTTGGTTCCCACCGCCACCCCAGATCTTGGTTCCGACCGCCACCCCGGACCTCGGTTCCGACCGCCACCCCGGACCTTGGTTCCCACCGCCACCCCAGATCTTGGTTCCGACCGCCACCCCGGACCTTGGGTCCAGCCGCCACCCTGGACCTTGGGCCCGACCGCCACAACGGACCTTAGGCCCGACTGCCACCCGGGATCTTGGTACCGACTGCCACCCCGGACCTTGGTTCCGACCACTACCCCGGACGTTGGGTCCGACCGCCACGCCCGACCTTGGGACCGACCGTCACCACGGACCTTGGTTCCGACCGCCACCCCAGACCTTGGTTCCGACCACCACCCCGGACGTTGGGACCGACCGCCACACCGGACATTGGCTCCGACCGCCACGCTCGACTTTGGGACCGACGGTCACCCCGGACCTTGGTTCCAACCGCCACCCCGGACCATGGTTCAGACTGGCACCCCGGACCTTGGGTCGATCCGCCAGCCCGGAACTTGGTTCTGACCGCCACGCCGGACCTTGTGTCCGACCGCCACGCTGGACATTGGTTCCGGCTGCCACCCCATTCCTTGATTCCAGCCTCGACCCCAGACCTTGATTCCGAACGCCACCCCTGACCTTGGTTCCGGCAGCCACCCTGGATCTTGGTTCTGGCCGCCACCCCGGACCTTGGTTCCGGCCGCCACCCCGGATCGTGGGTCCGGCGGCCACCCCGGACCTTGGCCCCGACCACCACCCCGGACCTTGGGCCCGATCTTCACCCCGGACCTTGGGCCCAGCCGCCACCCCGGACCTTGGGCCCGACTGGCACACCGGACCATGGGCCCGACCGCCACCCCGGACCTCGGTTCCGACCGCCACCCCGGACCTTGGTTCCCACCGCCACCCCAGATCTTGGTTCCGACCGCCACCCCGGACCTTGGGTCCAGCCGCCACCCTGGACCTTGGGGCCGACCGCCACAACGGACCTTAGGCCCGACTGCCACCCGGGATCTTGGTACCGACTGCCACCCCGGACCTTGGTTCCGACCACCACCCCGGACGTTGGGTCCGACGGCCACGCCCGACCTTGGGACCGACCGTCACCACGGACCTTGGTTCCGACCGCCACCCCGGACCTTGGTTCCGACTGCCACCCCGGACCTTGGTTCCGACCGCCACGCCGGTCCTTGTTTCAAACCGCCACCCCGGACCTCAGTTCCAACCGCCACCCCAGACCTTCGTTCCAACCGCCACCCTGGACGTTGGACCCGAAAACCACCCGGGATCTTGATACCGACCACCACCCCGGACCTTGGTTCCGACCACCACTCCGGACGTTGGGACCGACCGCCACACCGGACATTGGCTCCGACCGCCACGCTCGACTTTGGGACCGAACGTCACCCCGGACCTTTGTTCCGACCGCCACCCCGGACCATGGTTCCGACTGGCACCCCGGACCTTTGGTCGATCCGCCAGCCCGGAACTTGGTTCCGACCGCCACGCCGGACCTCATTTCAAACCGCCACCCCGGACCTCGGTTCCAACCGCCACCCCGGACCTCGGTTCCAACCACCACCCCGGACATTGTATCCGGCCAACACCCCGGACCTTGGGCCTGACCGCCACACCGGACCTTAGGCCTGACTGCCACCCCAGACGTTGGGCCCGACCATCACCCCAGACCTTGGTTCCGACCGCCACCCCGGACGTTGGGCCCGACCGCCACCCGGGATCTTGGTACCGACCGCCACCCCGGACCTTGGTTCCGACCACCACTCCAGACCTTGGGTCCGACCACCACCACAGACGTTGGGTCCGACCGCCACGTGCGACCTTGGGACCGACCGTCACCCCGGACCTTGGTTCCGACTGCCACGCCGGTCCTTGTTTCAAACCGCCACCCCGGACCTCAGTTCCAACCGCCACCCCAGACCTTCGTTCCAACCGCCACCCTGGACGTTGGACCCGAAAACCACCCGGGATCTTGATACCGACCACCACCCCGGACCTTGGTTCCGACCACCACTCCGGACGTTGGGACCGACCGCCACACCGGACATTGGCTCCGACCGCCACGCTCGACTTTGGGACCGAACGTCACCCCGGACCTTTGTTCCGACCGCCACCCCGGACCATGGTTCCGACTGGCACCCCGGACCTTTGGTCGATCCGCCAGCCCGGAACTTGGTTCCGACCGCCACGCCGGACCTCATTTCAAACCGCCACCCCGGACCTCGGTTCCAACCGCCACCCCGGACCTCGGTTCCAACCACCACCCCGGACATTGTATCCGGCCAACACCCCGGACCTTGGGCCTGACCGCCACACCGGACCTTAGGCCTGACTGCCACCCCAGACGTTGGGCCCGACCATCACCCCAGACCTTGGTTCCGACCGCCACCCCGGACGTTGGGCCCGACCGCCACCCGGGATCTTGGTACCGACCGCCACCCCGGACCTTGGTTCCGACCACCACTCCAGACCTTGGGTCCGACCACCACCACAGACGTTGGGTCCGACCGCCACGTGCGACCTTGGGACCGACCGTCACCCCGGACCTTGGTTCCGACTGCCACCCCGGACCACAGTTCCGACGGCCACGCCGGACCTCGGGTCCGACCGCCACGCCGGACCTTCGGGCTGACTGCCACTCTGGACCTTGGGCACGACCGCCACCCCAGACCAAGGTCCGACCCCCAACCCGGACCTTGTGTCCAACCGCCACGCTGGACATTGGTTCCGGCCGCCACCCCATTCCTTGGTTCCAGCCTCTACCCCAGACCTTGTTTCCGAACGCCACCCCTGACCTTGGTTCCGGCAGCCACCCTGGACCTTGGTACTGGCCGCCACCCCGGACCTTGGTTCCGGCCGCCACCCCGGATCTTGGGTCCGGCGGCCACCCCGGACCTTGGCCCCGACCGCCACCCCGACCTTGGCCCCGACCGCCACCCCGGACCTTGGGTCCGGCGGCCACCCCGGACCTTGGCCCCGACCACCACCCCGTACCTTGGGCCCGATCTTCACCCCGGACCTTGGGCCCAGCCGCCACCCCGGACCTTGGGCCCGACTGGCACACCGGACCAATGGGCCCGACCGCCACCCCGGACCTCCGTTCCGGCCGCCACCATGGACCTTGGTTCTGGCCGCCACCCCGGACCCTGGTTCCAGCCGCCACCTCGGACCTTGGGTCCGGCGGACACCCCGGACTTTGGCCCCGACCACCACCCCGGACCTTGGGCCCGATCTTCACCCCGGACCTTGGGCCCGATCTTCACCCCGGACCTTGGGCCCAGCCGCCACCCTGGACCTCGGTTCCGACCGCCACCCCGGACCTTGGTTCCCACCGCCACCCCAGATCTTGGTTCCGACCGCCACCCCGGACCTGGGGTCCAGCCGCCACCCTGGACCTTGGCCCCGACCACCACCCCGGACCTTGGGCCCGATCTTCACCCCGGACCTTGGGCCCAGCCGCCACCCCGGACCTTGGGCCCGACTGGCACACCGGACCATTGGCCCGACCGCCACCCCGGACCTCGGTTCCGACCGCCACCCCGGATCTTGGTTCCCACCGCCACCCCAGATCTTGGTTCCGACCGCCACCCCGGACATTGGGTCCAGCCGCCACCCTGGACCTTGGGCCCGACCGCCACAACGGACCTTCGGCCCGACTGCCATCTTGGTTCCGACCACCACCCCGGACGTTGGGTCCGACCGCCACGCCCGACCTTGTGACCGACCGTCACCACGGACCTTGGTTCCGACCGCCACCCCGGACCTTGGTTCCGACCGCCACCCGGGACCCTGGTTCCGGCGGCCACCCCGGACCTTGGCCCCGACCACCACCCCGGACCTTGGGCCCGATCTTCACCCCGGACCTTGGGCCCAGCCGCCACCCCGGACCTTGGGCCCGACTGGCACACCGGACCCATGGGCCCGACCGCCACCCCGGACCTCGGTTCCGACCGCCACCCCGGACCTCGGTTCCGACCGCCACCCCGGACCTTGGTTCCAACCACCACCCCAGATCTTGGTTCCGACCGCCACCCCAGACCTTGGGTCCAGCCGCCACCCTGGACCTTGGGCCCAACCGCCACAACGGACCTTAGGCCCGACTGCCACCCGGGATCTTGGTACCGACTGCCACCCCGGACCTTGGTTCCGACCACCACCCCGGACGTTGGGTCCGACCGCCACGCCCGACCTTGGGACCGACCGTCACCACGGACCTTGGTTCCGACCGCCACCCCGGACCTTGGTTCCGAATGCCACCCCGGACCTTGGTTCCGACCGCCACGCCGGTCCTTGTTTCAAACCGCCACCCCGGACCTCAGTTCCAACCGCCACCCCAGATCTTGATACCGACCGCCACCCCGGACCTTGGTTCCGACCACCACTCCGGACGTTGGGACCGACCGCCACAACGGACATTGGCTCCGACCGCCACGCTCGACTTTGGGACCGACGGTCAACCCGGACCTTGGTTCCGACCGCCACCCCGGACCATGGTTCCGACTGGCACCCCGGACGTTGGGACCGACCGCCACAACGGACATTGGCTCCGACCGCCATGCTTGACTTTGGGACCGACGGTCAACCCGGAACATGGTTCCGACCGCCACGCCGGGCCTTATTTCAAACCGCCACCCCGGACCTCGGTTCCAACCGCCACCCCGGACCTCGGTTCCAACCACCACCCCGGACATTGTATCCGGCCAACACCCCGGACCTTGGGCCTGACCGCCACCCCGGACCTTGGGCCTGACCACCACCCCGGACCTTAGGCCTGACTGCCACCCCAGACCTTGGGCCCGACCGTCACCCCAGACCTTGGTTCCGACAGCCACCCCGGACGTTGGGCCCGACTGGCACCCGGGATCTTGGTACCGACCGCCACCCCGGACCTTGGTTCCGACCACCACTCCGGACCTTGGGTCCGACCACCACCACGGACGTTGGGTCCGACCGACACGTGCGACCTTGGGACCGACTATCACCCCGGACATTGGTTCCGACTGCCACCCCGGACCACAGTTCCGACGGCCACGCCGGACCTCGGGTCCGACCGCCACGCTGGACCTTAGGCCTGACTGCCACTCCGGACCTTGGGCCCGACCGCCACCCCAGACCTTGGTTCCGACCACCACCCCGGACATTGGGCCCCGACCGCCACCCGGGATCTTGGTACCGACCGCCACCCCGGACCTTGGTTCCGACCACCACCCTAGACCTTGGGTCCGACCGCCACACCGGACCTTGGGCCCGACCGCCAAACCGGACCTTAGGCCCGACTGCCACCCCGGACCTTGGGCCCGACCGCCACGACAGACCATGGTTCTGACCGCCACCCGAGACGTTGGACCCGAACGCCACCCGGGATCTTGATACCGACCGCCACCCCGGACCTTGGTTCAGACCACCACCCCAGACCTTGGGACCGACCGCCACACCGCACGTTGGGTCCGACCGCCACGCTCGACCGTGGGACCGACCGTCACCCCAGACCTTGGTTCCGACCGCCACCCCGGACCATGGTTCCGACTGGCACCCCGGACCTTGGGCCGATCCGCCAGCCTGGATCTTGGTTCAGAACGCCACGCCGGACCTTATTTCAAACCGCCACCCCAGACCTCGGTTCCAACCGCCACCCTGGACCTCGGTTCCAACCGCCACCCCGGACATTGGATCCGGCCATCACCCCGGACCTTGGGCCTGACCGCCACCCCGGACCTTAGGCCAGACTGCCACCCCAGACCTTGGGCCCGATCTTCACCCCGGACCTTGGGCCCAGCCGCCACCACGGACATTGGGTCCGACCGCCACGCCCGACCTTGGGACCGACCGTCACCCCGGACCTTGGTTCCGACCGCCACCTTCGACCATGGTTCCGACTGGCACCCCGAACCTTGGGTTGATCCGCCACCCCGGACCCTGGTTCCGACTGCCACCCTGGACCGTGGTTCCGACAGCCACGCCGGACCTTGTTTCAAACCGCCACCCCGGACCTCGGTTCCGAAGGCCACCCCGGGCTTGGTTCCAACCGCCGCCCCGGACCTCGGTTCTAACCGCGATCCCGGACATTGGTTCCGACCGCCACCCCGGACCTTGGTTCCAGCCGCCAGACCTTGGGTCCAGCCGCCGGACCTTGGGTCCGACCCCCACCCCGGACCTTGTGTCTGACCGCCACGCTGGACATTGGTTCCGGCCGCCACCCCATTCCTTCGTTCCAGCCTCTACCCCAGACCTTGTTTCCGAACGCCACCCCTGACCTTGGTTCCGGCAGCCACCCTGGATCTTGGTTCCGGCCGCCACCCCGGACCTTGGGTCCGGCGGCCACCCCGGACCTTGGCCCCGACCACCACCCCAGACCTTGGGCCCGATCTTCACCACGGACCTTGGGTCCAGCCGCCACCCCGGACCTTGGGCCCGACTGGCACACCGGACCCATGGGCCCGACCGCCACCCCGGACCTCGGTTCCGACCGCCACCCCGGACCTTGGTTCCCACCGCCACCCCAGATCTTGGTTCCGACCGCCACCCCGGACCTCGGTTCCGACCGCCACCCCGGACCTTGGTTCCCACCGCCACCCCAGATCTTGGTTCCGACCGCCACCCTGGACCTTGGGTCCAGCCGCCACCCTGGACCTTGGGCCCGACCGCCACAACGGACCTTAGGCCCGACTGCCACCCGGGATCTTGGTACCGACTGCCACCCCGGACCTTGGTTCCGACCACTACCCCGGACGTTGGGTCCGACCGCCACGCCCGACCTTGGGACCGACCGTCACCACGGACCTTGGTTCCGACCGCCACCCCGGACCTTGGTTCCGACCACCACCCCGGACGTTGGGACCGACCGCCACACCGGACATTGGCTCCGACCGCCACGCTCGACTTTGGGACCGACGGTCACCCCGGACCTTGGTTCCAACCGCCACCCCGGACCATGGTTCAGACTGGCACCCCGGACCTTGGGTCGATCCGCCAGCCCGGAACTTGGTTCTGACCGCCACGCCGGACCTTGTGTCCGACCGCCACGCTGGACATTGGTTCCGGCTGCCACCCCATTCCTTGATTCCAGCCTCGACCCCAGACCTTGATTCCGAACGCCACCCCTGACCTTGGTTCCGGCAGCCACCCTGGATCTTGGTTCTGGCCGCCACCCCGGACCTTGGTTCCGGCCGCCACCCCGGATCGTGGGTCCGGCGGCCACCCCGGACCTTGGCCCCGACCACCACCCCGGACCTTGGGCCCGATCTTCACCCCGGACCTTGGGCCCAGCCGCCACCCCGGACCTTGGGCCCGACTGGCACACCGGACCATGGGCCCGACCGCCACCCCGGACCTCGGTTCCGACCGCCACCCCGGACCTTGGTTCCCACCGCCACCCCAGATCTTGGTTCCGACCGCCACCCCGGACCTTGGGTCCAGCCGCCACCCTGGACCTTGAGGCCGACCGCCACAACGGACCTTAGGCCCGACTGCCACCCGGGATCTTGGTACCGACTGCCACCCCGGACCCTGGTTCCGACCACCACCCCGGACGTTGGGTCCGACCGCCACGCCCGACCTTGGGACCGACCGTCACCACGGACCTTGGTTCCGACCGCCACCCCGGACCTTGGTTCCGACTGCCACCCCGGACCTTGGTTCCGACCGCCACGCCGGTCCTTGTTTCAAACCGCCACCCCGGACCTCAGTTCCAACCGCCACCCCAGACCTTCGTTCCAACCGCCACCCTGGACGTTGGACCCGAAAACCACCCGGGATCTTGATACCGACCACCACCCCGGACCTTGGTTCCGACCACCACTCCGGACGTTGGGACCGACCGCCACACCGGACATTGGCTCCGACCGCCACGCTCGACTTTGGGACCGAACGTCACCCCGGACCTTTGTTCCGACCGCCACCCCGGACCATGGTTCCGACTGGCACCCCGGACCTTTGGTCGATCCGCCAGCCCGGAACGTGGTTCCGACCGCCACGCCGGACCTCATTTCAAACCGCCACCCCGGACCTCGGTTCCAACCGCCACCCCGGACCTCGGTTCCAACCACCACCCCGGACATTGTATCCGGCCAACACCCCGGACCTTGGGCCTGACCGCCACACCGGACCTTAGGCCTGACTGCCACCCCAGACGTTGGGCCCGACCATCACCCCAGACCTTGGTTCCGACCGCCACCCCGGACGTTGGGCCCGACCGCCACCCGGGATCTTGGTACCGACCGCCACCCCGGACCTTGGTTCCGACCACCACTCCGGACCTTGGGTCCGACCACCACCACGGACGTTGGGTCCGACCGCCACGTGCGACCTTGGGACCGACCGTCACCCCGGACCTTGGTTCCGACTGCCACCCCGGACCACAGTTCCGACGGCCACGCCGGACCTCGGGTCCGACCGCCACGCCGGACCTTCGGGCTGACTGCCACTCTGGACCTTGGGCACGACCGCCACCCCAGACCAAGGTCCGACCCCCAACCCGGACCTTGTGTCCGACCGCCACGCTGGACATTGGTTCCGGCCGCCACCCCATTCCTTGGTTCCAGCCTCTACCCCAGACCTTGTTTCCGAACGCCACCCCTGACCTTGGTTCCGGCAGCCACCCTGGACCTTGGTACTGGCCGCCACCCCGGACCTTGGTTCCGGCCGCCACCCCGGATCTTGGGTCCGGCGGCCACCCCGGACCTTGGCCCCGACCGCCACCCCGACCTTGGCCCCGACCGCCACCCCGGACCTTGGGTCCGGCGGCCACCCCGGACCTTGGCCCCGACCACCACCCCGTACCTTGGGCCCGATCTTCACCCCGGACCTTGGGCCCAGCCGCCACCCCGGACCTTGGGCCCGACTGGCACACCGGACCCATGGGCCCGACCGCCACCCCGGACCTCAGTTCCGGCCGCCACCATGGACCTTGGTTCTGGCCGCCACCCCGGACCCTGGTTCCAGCCGCCACCTCGGACCTTGGGTCCGGCGGACACCCCGGACTTTGGCCCCGACCACCACCCCGGACCTTGGGCCCGATCTTCACCCCGGACCTTGGGCCCGATCTTCACCCCGGACCTTGGGCCCAGCCGCCACCCTGGACCTCGGTTCCGACCGCCACCCCGGACCTTGGTTCCCACCGCCACCCCAGATCTTGGTTCCGACCGCCACCCCGGACCTGGGGTCCAGCCGCCACCCTGGACCTTGGCCCCGACCACCACCCCGGACCTTGGGCCCGATCTTCACCCCGGACCTTGGGCCCAGCCGCCACCCCGGACCTTGGGCCCGACTGGCACACCGGACCATGGGCCCGACCGCCACCCCGGACCTCGGTTCCGACCGCCACCCCGGATCTTGGTTCCCACCGCCACCCCAGATCTTGGTTCCGACCGCCACCCCGGACATTGGGTCCAGCCGCCACCCTGGACCTTGGGCCCGACCGCCACAACGGACCTTCGGCCCGACTGCCATCTTGGTTCCGACCACCACCCCGGACGTTGGGTCCGACCGCCACGCCCGACCTTGTGACCGACCGTCACCACGGACCTTGGTTCCGACCGCCACCCCGGACCTTGGTTCCGACTGCCACCCCGGACCTTGGTTCCGACCGCCACGCCGGTCCTTGTTTCAAACCGCCACCCCGGACCTCAGTTCCAACCGCCACCCCAGACCTTGGTTCCAACCGCCACCCTGGACGTTGGACCCGAAAACCACCCGGGATCTTGATACCGACCGCCACCCCGGACCTTGGTTCCGACCACCACTCCGGACGTTGGGACCGACCGCCACAACGGACATTGGCTCCGACCGCCACGCTCGACTTTGGGACCGACGGTCAACCCGGACCTTTGTTCCGACCGCCACCCCGGACCATGGTTCCGACTGGCACCCCGGACGTTGGGACCGACCGCCACAATGGACATTGGCTCCGACCGCCATGCTCGACTTTGGGACCGACGGTCAACCCGGAACATGGTTCCGACCGCCACGCCGGGCCTCATTTCAAACCGCCACCCCGGACCTCGGTTCCAACCGCCACCCCGGACCTCGGTTCCAACAACCACCCCGGACATTGTATCCGGCCAACACCCCGGACCTTGGGCCTGACCGCCACCCCGGACCTTAGGCCTGACTGCCACCCCAGACCTTGGGCCCGACCGTCACCCCATACCTTGGTTCCGACAGCCACCCCGGACGTTGGGCCCGACTGGCACCCGGGATCTTGGTACCGACCGCCACCCCGGACCTTGGTTCCGACCACCACTCCGGACCTTGGGTCCGACCACCACCACGGACGTTGGGTCCGACCGCCACGTGCGACCTTGGGACCGACTATCACCCCGGACATTGGTTCCGACTGCCACCCCGGACCTTGGTTCCGACCGCCACGCCGGTCCTTGTTTCAAACTGCCACCCCAGACCTCAGTTCCAACCGCCACCCCAGACCTTGGTTCCAACCGCCACCCTGGACGTTGGACCCGAAAACCACCCGGGATCTTGATACCGACCGCCACCCCGGACCTTGGTTCCGACCACCACCCCGGACGTTGGGACCGACCGCCACACCGGACATTGGCTCCGACCGCCACGCTCGACTTTGGGACCGACGGTCACCCCGGACCTTGGTTCTGACCGCCACCCCGGACCATGGTTCCGACTGGTACCCCGGACCTTGGGTCGATCCGCCAGCCGGGAACTTGGTTCCGACCGCCACGCCGGACCTTATTTCAAACCGCCAGCCCGGACCTCGGTTCCGAAGGCCACCCCGGGCTTGGTTCCAACCGCCGCCCCGGACCTCGGTTCGAACCGCGACCTCGGACCTTGGTTCCGACCGCCACCCCGGACCTTGGTTCCGGCCGCCACCCCGGATCTTGGGTCCGGCGGCCACCCCGGACTTGGCCCCGAGCGCCACCCCCGACCTTGGTTCCGGCCGCCACCATGGACCTTGGTTCTGGCCGCCACCCCGGACCCTGGTTCCGGCCGCCACCTCGGACCTTGGGTCCGGCGGCCACCCCGGACCTTGGCCCCGACCACCACCCCGGACCTTGGGCCCGATCTTCACCCCGGACCTTGGGCCCAGCCGCCACCCCGGACCTTGGGCCCGACTGGCACACCGGACCATGGGCCCGACCGCCACCCCGGACCTCGGTTCCGACCGCCACCCCGGATCTTGGTTCCCACCGCCACCCCAGATCTTGGTTCCGACCGCCACCCCGGACATTGGGTCCAGCCGCCACCCTGGACCTTGGGCCCGACCGCCACAACGGACCTTCGGCCCGACTGCCACCCGGGATCTTGGTTCCGACCACCACCCCGGACGTTGGGTCCGACCGCCACGCCCGACCTTGGGACCGACCGTCACCATGGACCTTGGTTCCGACCGCCACCCCGGACCTTGGTTCCGACTGCCACCCCGGACCTTGGTTCCAACCGCCACGCCGGTCCTTGTTTCAAACCGCCACCCCAGACCTCAGTTCCAACCGCGACCCCAGACCTTGGTTCCAACCGCCACCCTGGACGTTGGACCCGAAAACCACCCGGGATCTTGATACCGACCGCCACCCCGGACCTTGGTTCCGACCACCACCCCGGACGTTGGGACCGACCGCCACACCGGACCATGGTTCCGACTGGCACCCCGGACCTTGGGTCGATCCGCCAGCCCGGAACTTGGTTCCGACCGCCACGCCGGACCTTATTTCAAACCGCCACCCCGGACCTCGGTTCCAACCGCCACCCCGGACCTCGGTTCCAACCACCACCCCGGACATTGTATCCGGCCAACACCGCGGACCTTGGGCCTGACCGCCACACCGGACCTTAGGCCTGACTGCCACCCCAGACCTTGGGCCCGACCGTCACCCCAGACCTTGGTTCCGACTGCCACCCCGGACGTTGGGCCCGACCGCCACCCGGGATCTTGGTACAGACCGCCACCCCGGACCTTGGTTCCGACCACCACTCCGGACCTTGGGTCCGACCACCACCACGGACGTTGGGTCCAACCGCCACGTGCGACCTTGGGACCGACCATCACCCCGGACCTTGGTTCCGACTGCCACCCCGGACCACAGTTCCGACGGCCACGCCGGACCTCGGTCCGACCGCCACGCTGGACCTTAGGCCTGACTGCCACTCCGGACCTTGGGCCCGACCGCCACCCCAGACCTTGGTTCCGACCACCACCCCGGACTTTGGGCCCCGACCGCCACCCGGGATCTTGGTACCGACCGCCACCCCGGACCTTGGTTCCGACCACCACCCCAGACCTTGGGTCCGACCGCCACACCGGACCTTGGGCCCGACCGCCAAAACGGACCTGAGCCCCGACTGCCACCCCGGACCTTGGGCCCGACCGCCACGACAGACCTTGGTTCTGACCGCCACCACGGACGTTGGACCCGAACGCCACCCGGGATCTTGATACCGACCGCCACCCTGGACCTTGGTTCCGACCACCACCCCAGACCTTGGGACCGACCGCCACACCGCACGTTGGGTCCGACCGCCACGCTCGACCATAGGACCGACCGTCACCCCCGACCTTGGTTCCGACCGCCACCCCGGACCTCGGTTCCAACCGCCACCCCGGACATTGGATCCGGCCATCACCCCGGACCTTGGGCCTGACCGCCACCCCGGACCTTAGGCCCGACTGCCACCCCAGACCTTGGGCCCGACTGGCACACCGGACCCATGGGCCCGACCGCCACCCCGGACCTCGGTACCGGCCGCCACCATGGACCTTGGTTCTGGCCGCCACCCCGGACCCTGGTTCCGGCCGCCACCTCGGACCTTGGGTCCGGCGGACACCCCGGACTTTGGCCCCGACCACCACCCCGGACCTTGGGCCCGATCTTCACCCCGGACCTTGGGCCCAGCCGCCACCCCGGACCTTGGGCCCGACTGGCACACCGGACCATGGGCCCGACCGCCACCCCGGACCTCGGTTCCGACCGCCACCCCGGACCTTGGTTCCCACCGCCACCCCAGATCTTGGTTGCGACCGCCACCCCGGAACTTGGGTCCAGCCGGCACCCCGGACCTTGGGCCGATCCGCCAGCCTGGATCTTGGTTCCGACCGCCACGCCGGACCTTATTTCAAACCGCCACCCCGGACCTCGGTTCCAACCGCCACCCCGGACCTCGGTTCCAACCGCCACCCCGGACATTGGATCCGGCCATCACCCCGGACCTTGGGCCTGACCGCCACCCCGGACCTTAGGCCCGACTGCCACCCCAGACCTTGTGCCCGACCGTCACCCCAGACCTTGGTTCCGACTGCCACCCCGGACGTTGGACCCGACCGCCACCACGGACGTTGGGTCCGACCGCCACGCCCGACCTTGGGACCGACCGTCACCCCGGACCTTGGTTCCGACCGCCACCTTCGACCATGGTTCCGACTGGCACCCCAAACCTTGGGTCGATCCGCCACCCCGGACCTTGGTTCCGACTGCCACCCTGGACCGTGGTTCCGACAGCCACGCCGGACCTTGTTTCAAACCGCCACCCCGGACCTCGGTTCCGAAGGCCACCCCGGGCTTGGTTCCGACCGCCGCCCCGGACCTCGGTTCTAACTGCGACCCCGGACATTGGTTCCGACCGCCACCCCGGACCTTGGTTCCGGCCGCCAGACCTTGGGTCCTGCCGCCAGACCTTGGGTCCGAACCCCACCCCGGACCTTGTGTCCGACCGCCAGGCTGGACATTGGTTCCGGCCGCCACCCCATTCCTTGGTTCCAGCCTCTACCCCAGACCTTTTTTCCGAACGCCACCCCTGACCTTGGTTCCGGCAGCCACCCTGGACCTTGGTTCTGGCCGCCATCCCGGACCTTGGTTCCGGCCGCCACCCCGGATCTTGGGTCCGGCAGCCACCCCGGACTTGGCCCCGACCGCCACCCCCGACCTTGGTTCCGGCCGCCACCATGGACCTTGGTTCCGGCCGCCACCCCGGACCTTGGGTCCGTCGGCCACCCCGGCCCTTGGCCCCGACCACCACCCCGGACCTTGGGCCCGATCTTCACCCCGGACCTTGGGCCCAGCCGCCACCCCGGACCTTGGGCCCGACTGGCACACCGGACCCATGGGCCCGACCGCCACCCCGGACCTCGGTTCCGACCGCCACCCCGGACCTTGGCTCCCACCGCCACCCCAGATCTTGGTTCCGACCACCACCCCGGATCTTGGGTCCAGCCGCCACCCTGGACCTTGGGCCCGACCGCCACAACGGTCCTTAGGCCCGACTGCCACCCGGGATCTTGGTACCGACTGCCACCCCGGACCTTGGTTCCGACCACGACCCCGGACGTTGGGTCCGTCCGCCACGCCCGACCTTGGGACCGACCGTCACCACGGACCTTGGTTCCGACCGCCACCATGGACCTTGGTTCAGACTGCCACCCCGGAGCTTAGTTCCGACCGCCACGCCGGTCCTTGTTTCAAACCGCCACCCCGGACCTCAGTTCCAACCGCCACCCCAGACCTTGGTTCCAACCGCCACCCTGGACGTTGGACCCGAAAACCACCCGGGATCTTGATACCGACCGCCACCCCGGACCTTGGTTCCGACCACCACTCCGGACGTTGGGACCGACCGCCACACCGGACATTGGCTCCGACCGCCACGCTCGACTTTGGGACCGAACGTCACCCCGGACCTTTGTTCCGACCGCCACCCCGGACCATGGCTCCGACTGGCACCCCGGACCTTGGGTCGATCCGCCAGCCCGGAACTTGGTTCCGACCGCCACGCCGGACCTTATTTCAAACCGCCACCCTGGACCTCGGTTCCAACCGCCACCCCGGACCTCGGTTCCAACCACCACCCCGGACATTGTATCCGGCCAACACCCCGGACCTTGGGCCTGACCGCCACACCGGACCTTAGGCCTGACTGCCACCCCAGACCTTGGGCCCGACCGTCACCCCAGACCTTGGTTCCGACCGCCACCCCGGACGTTGGGCCCGACCGCCACCCGGGATTTGGTACCGACCGCCACCCCGGACCTTGGTTCCGACCACCACTCCGGACCTTGGGTCCGACCACCACCACGGATGTTGGGTCTGACCGCCACGTGCGACCTTGGGACCGACCGTCACCCCGGACCTTGGTTCCGACTGCCACCCCGGACCACAGTTCCGACGGCCACGCCGGACCTCGGGTCCGACCACCACGCCGGACCTTAGGGCTGACTGCCACTCCGGACCTTGTGTCCGACCCCCACCCCGGACCTTGTGTCCGACCGCCACGCTGGACATTGGTTCCGGCCGCCACCCCATTCCTTGGTTCCAGCCTCTACCCCAGACCTTGTTTCCGAACGCCACCCCTGACCTTGGTTCCGGCAGCCACCCTGGACCTTGGTTCTGGCCGCCACCCCGGACCTTGGTTCCGGCCGCCACCCCGGATCTTGGGACCGGCGGCCACCCCGGACCTTGGCCCCGACCGCCACCCCGGACGTTGGGTCCGACCGCCACGCCCGACCTTGGGACCGACCGTCACCATGGACCTTGGTTCCGACCGCCACCCCGGACCTTGGTTCCGACTGCCACCCCGGACCTTGGTTCCAACCGCCACGCCGGTCCTTGTTTCAAACCGCCACCCCAGACCTCAGTTCCAACCGCGACCCCAGACCTTGGTTCCAACCGCCACCCTGGACGTTGGACCCGAAAACCACCCGGGATCTTGATACCGACCGCCACCCCGGACCTTGGTTCCGACCACCACCCCGGACGTTGGGACCGACCGCCACACCGGACCATGGTTCCGACTGGCACCCCGGACCTTGGGTCGATCCGCCAGCCCGGAACTTGGTTCCGACCGCCACGCCGGACCTTATTTCAAACCGCCACCCCGGACCTCGGTTCCAACCGCCACCCCGGACCTCGGTTCCAACCACCACCCCGGACATTGTATCCGGCCAACACCCCGGACCTTGGGCCTGACCGCCACACCGGACCTTAGGCCTGACTGCCACCCCAGACCTTGGGCCCGACCGTCACCCCAGACCTTGGTTCCGACTGCCACCCCGGACGTTGGGCCCGACCGCCACCCGGGATCTTGGTACAGACCGCCACCCCGGACCTTGGTTCCGACCACCACTCCGGACCTTGGGTCCGACCACCACCACGGACGTTGGGTCCAACCGCCACGTGCGACCTTGGGACCGACCATCACCCCGGACCTTGGTTCCGACTGCCACCCCGGACCACAGTTCCGACGGCCACGCCGGACCTCGGTCCGACCGCCACGCTGGACCTTAGGCCTGACTGCCACTCCGGACCTTGGGCCCGACCGCCACCCCAGACCTTGGTTCCGACCACCACCCCGGACTTTGGGCCCCGACCGCCACCCGGGATCTTGGTACCGACCGCCACCCCGGACCTTGGTTCCGACCACCACCCCAGACCTTGGGTCCGACCGCCACACCGGACCTTGGGCCCGACCGCCAAAACGGACCTGAGCCCCGACTGCCACCCCGGACCTTGGGCCCGACCGCCACGACAGACCTTGGTTCTGACCGCCACCACGGACGTTGGACCCGAACGCCACCCGGGATCCTGATACCGACCGCCACCCTGGACCTTGGTTCCGACCACCACCCCAGACCTTGGGACCGACCGCCACACCGCACGTTGGGTCCGACCGCCACGCTCGACCATAGGACCGACCGTCACCCCCGACCTTGGTTCCGACCGCCACCCCGGACCTCGGTTCCAACCGCCACCCCGGACATTGGATCCGGCCATCACCCCGGACCTTGGGCCTGACCGCCACCCCGGACCTTAGGCCCGACTGCCACCCCAGACCTTGGGCCCGACTGGCACACCGGACCCATGGGCCCGACCGCCACCCCGGACCTCGGTACCGGCCGCCACCATGGACCTTGGTTCTGGCCGCCACCCCGGACCCTGGTTCCGGCCGCCACCTCGGACCTTGGGTCCGGCGGACACCCCGGACTTTGGCCCCGACCACCACCCCGGACCTTGGGCCCGATCTTCACCCCGGACCTTGGGCCCAGCCGCCACCCCGGACCTTGGGCCCGACTGGCACACCGGACCATGGGCCCGACCGCCACCCCGGACCTCGGTTCCGACCGCCACCCCGGACCTTGGTTCCCACCGCCACCCCAGATCTTGGTTGCGACCGCCACCCCGGAACTTGGGTCCAGCCGGCACCCCGGACCTTGGGCCGATCCGCCAGCCTGGATCTTGGTTCCGACCGCCACGCCGGACCTTATTTCAAACCGCCACCCCGGACCTCGGTTCCAACCGCCACCCCGGACCTCGGTTCCAACCGCCACCCCGGACATTGGATCCGGCCATCACCCCGGACCTTGGGCCTGACCGCCACCCCGGACCTTAGGCCCGACTGCCACCCCAGACCTTGTGCCCGACCGTCACCCCAGACCTTGGTTCCGACTGCCACCCCGGACGTTGGACCCGACCGCCACCACGGACGTTGGGTCCGACCGCCACGCCCGACCTTGGGACCGACCGTCACCCCGGACCTTGGTTCCGACCGCCACCTTCGACCATGGTTCCGACTGGCACCCCAAACCTTGGGTCGATCCGCCACCCCGGACCTTGGTTCCGACTGCCACCCTGGACCGTGGTTCCGACAGCCACGCCGGACCTTGTTTCAAACCGCCACCCCGGACCTCGGTTCCGAAGGCCACCCCGGGCTTGGTTCCGACCGCCGCCCCGGACCTCGGTTCTAACTGCGACCCCGGACATTGGTTCCGACCGCCACCCCGGACCTTGGTTCCGGCCGCCAGACCTTGGGTCCTGCCGCCAGACCTTGGGTCCGAACCCCACCCCGGACCTTGTGTCCGACCGCCAGGCTGGACATTGGTTCCGGCCGCCACCCCATTCCTTGGTTCCAGCCTCTACCCCAGACCTTTTTTCCGAACGCCACCCCTGACCTTGGTTCCGGCAGCCACCCTGGACCTTGGTTCTGGCCGCCATCCCGGACCTTGGTTCCGGCCGCCACCCCGGATCTTGGGTCCGGCAGCCACCCCGGACTTGGCCCCGACCGCCACCCCCGACCTTGGTTCCGGCCGCCACCATGGACCTTGGTTCCGGCCGCCACCCCGGACCTTGGGTCCGTCGGCCACCCCGGCCCTTGGCCCCGACCACCACCCCGGACCTTGGGCCCGATCTTCACCCCGGACCTTGGGCCCAGCCGCCACCCCAGACCTTGGGCCCGACTGGCACACCGGACCCATGGGCCCGACCGCCACCCCGGACCTCGGTTCCGACCGCCACCCCGGACCTTGGCTCCCACCGCCACCCCAGATCTTGGTTCCGACCACCACCCCGGATCTTGGGTCCAGCCGCCACCCTGGACCTTGGGCCCGACCGCCACAACGGTCCTTAGGCCCGACTGCCACCCGGGATCTTGGTACCGACTGCCACCCCGGACCTTGGTTCCGACCACGACCCCGGACGTTGGGTCCGTCCGCCACGCCCGACCTTGGGACCGACCGTCACCACGGACCTTGGTTCCGACCGCCACCATGGACCTTGGTTCAGACTGCCACCCCGGAGCTTAGTTCCGACCGCCACGCCGGTCCTTGTTTCAAACCGCCACCCCGGACCTCAGTTCCAACCGCCACCCCAGACCTTGGTTCCAACCGCCACCCTGGACGTTGGACCCGAAAACCACCCGGGATCTTGATACCGACCGCCACCCCGGACCTTGGTTCCGACCACCACTCCGGACGTTGGGACCGACCGCCACACCGGACATTGGCTCCGACCGCCACGCTCGACTTTGGGACCGAACGTCACCCCGGACCTTTGTTCCGACCGCCACCCCGGACCATGGCTCCGACTGGCACCCCGGACCTTGGGTCGATCCGCCAGCCCGGAACTTGGTTCCGACCGCCACGCCGGACCTTATTTCAAACCGCCACCCTGGACCTCGGTTCCAACCGCCACCCCGGACCTCGGTTCCAACCACCACCCCGGACATTGTATCCGGCCAACACCCCGGACCTTGGGCCTGACCGCCACACCGGACCTTAGGCCTGACTGCCACCCCAGACCTTGGGCCCGACCGTCACCCCAGACCTTGGTTCCGACCGCCACCCCGGACGTTGGGCCCGACCGCCACCCGGGATTTGGTACCGACCGCCACCCCGGACCTTGGTTCCGACCACCACTCCGGACCTTGGGTCCGACCACCACCACGGATGTTGGGTCTGACCGCCACGTGCGACCTTGGGACCGACCGTCACCCCGGACCTTGGTTCCGACTGCCACCCCGGACCACAGTTCCGACGGCCACGCCGGACCTCGGGTCCGACCACCACGCCGGACCTTAGGGCTGACTGCCACTCCGGACCTTGTGTCCGACCCCCACCCCGGACCTTGTGTCCGACCGCCACGCTGGACATTGGTTCCGGCCGCCACCCCATTCCTTGGTTCCAGCCTCTACCCCAGACCTTGTTTCCGAACGCCACCCCTGACCTTGGTTCCGGCAGCCACCCTGGACCTTGGTTCTGGCCGCCACCCCGGACCTTGGTTCCGGCCGCCACCCCGGATCTTGGGACCGGCGGCCACCCCGGACCTTGGCCCCGACCGCCACCCCCGATCTTGGTTGCGGCCGCCACCCCGGACCTTGGGTCCGGCGGCCACCCCGGACCTTGGCCCCGACCACCACCCCGGACCTTGGGCCCGATCTTCACCCCGGACCTTGGGCCCAGCCGCCACCCCGGACCTTGGGCCCAACTGGCACACCGGACCATGGGCCCGACCGCCACCCCGGACCTCGGTTCCGACCGCCACCCCGGACCTTGGTTCCCACCGCCACCCCAGATCTTGGTTCCGACCGCCACCCCGGACCTTGGGTCCAGCCGCCACCCTGGACCTTGGGCCCGACCGCCACAACGGACCTTAGGCCCGACTGCCAACCGGGATCTTGGTACCGACTGCCACCCTTGGTTCCGACCACCACCCCAGACGTTGGGTCCGACCGCCACGCCCGACCTTGGGACCGACCGTCACCACGGACCTTGGTTCCGACTGCCACCCCGGACCTTGGTTCCGACCGCCATGCCGGTCCTTGTTTCAAACCGCCACCCCAGACCACAGTTCCAACCGCCACCCCAGACCTTCGTTCCAACCGCCACCCTGGACGTTGGACCCGAAAACCACCCGGGATCTTGGTTCCGACCACCACCCCCGACGTTGTGACCGACCGCCACACCGGACATTGGCTCCGACCGCCACGCTCGACTTTGGGACCGATGGTCACCCCGGACCTTGGTTCCGACCGCCACCCCGGACCATGGTTCCGACTGGCACCCCGGACCTTGGGACGATCCGCCAGCCCGGAACTTGGTTCCGACCGTCACGCCGGACCTTATTTCAAACCGCCACCCCAGACCTCGGTTCCAACCGCTACCCCGGACCTCGGTTCCAAACGCCACCCCGGACATTGTATCCGGCCAACACCCCGGACCTTGGGCCTGACCGCCACACCGGACCACAGTTCCGATGGCCACGCCGGACCTCGGGTCCGACCGCCACGCCGGACCTTAGGCCTGACTGCCACTCCGGACCTAGGGGCCCGACCGCCACCCCAGACCTTGGTTCTGACCACCACCCCGGACTTTGGGCCCCGACCGCCACCCGGGATCTTGGTACCGACCGCCACCCCGGACCTTGGTTCCGACCACCACCCCAGACCTTGGTACCGACCGCCACACCGGACCTTGGGCCCGACCGCCAAACCGGACCTTAGGCCCGACTGCCACCCCGGACCTTGGGCCCGACCGCCACGACAGACCTTGGTTCCGACCACCACCCCAGACCTTGGGACCGACCGCCACACCGCACGTTGGGTCCGACCACCACGCTCGACCGTGGGACCGACCGTCACCCCGGACCTTGGTTCCGACCGTCACCCCGGACCTTGGTTCCGACCGCCACCTTCGACCATGGTTCCGACTGGCACCCCGAACCTTGGGTCGATCCGCCACCCCGGACCTTGGTTCCGACCGCCACCTTCGACCATGGTTCCGACAGCCACGCCGGACCTTGTTTCAAACCGCCACCCCGGACCTCGGTTCCGAAGGCCACCCCGGGCTTGGTTCCAACCGCCGCCCCGGACCTCGGATCTAACCGCGACCCCGGACATTGGTTCCGACCACCACCCCGGACCTTGGTTCCGGCCGCCAGACCTTGGGTCCTGCCGCCAGACCTTGGGTCCGACCCCCACCCCGGACCTTGTGTCCGACCGCCACGCTGGACATTGGTTCCGGCCGCCACCCCATTCCTTGGTTCCAGCCTCTACCCCAGACTTTGTTTCCGAACGCCACCCCTGACCTTGGTTCCGGCAGCCACCCTGGACCTTGGTTCTCGCCGCCACCCCGGACCTTGGTTCCGGCCGCCACCCCGGATCTTGGGTCCGGCGGCCACCCCGGATCTTGGCCCCGACCGCCACCCCCGACCTTGGTTCCGGCCGCCACCATGGACCTTGGTTCTGGCCGCCACCCGGGACCCTGGTTCCGGCCGCCACCCCGGACCTTGGGTCGGCGGCCACCCCGGACCTTGGCCCCGACCACCACCCCGGACCTTGGGCCCGATCTTCACCCCGGACCTTGGGCCCAGCCGCCACCCCGGACCTTGGGCCCGACTGGCACACCGGACCCATGGGCCCGACCGCCACCCCGGACCTCGGTTCCGACCGCCACCCCGGACCTCGGTTCCGACCGCCACCCCGGACCTTGGTTCCAACCACCACCCCAGATCTTGGTTCCGACCGCCACCCCGGACCTTGGGTCCAGCCGCCACCCTGGACCTTGGGCCCGACCGCCACAAAGGACCTTAGGCCCGACTGCCACCCGGGATCTTGGTACCGACTGCCACCCCGGACCTTGGTTCCGACCACCACCCCGGACCTTGTGTCCGACCGCCACGCTGGACATTGGTTCCGGCCGCCACCCCATTCCTTGGTTCCAGCCTCTACCCCAGACCTTGTTTCCGAACGCCACCCCTGACCTTGGTTCCGGCAGCCACCCTGGACCTTGGTTCTGGCCGCCACCCCGGACCTTGGTTCCGGCCGCCACCCCGGATCTTGGGACCGGCGGCCACCCCGGACCTTGGCCCCGACCGCCACCCCCGATCTTGGTTGCGGCCGCCACCCCGGACCTTGGGTCCGGCGGCCACCCCGGACCTTGGCCCCGACCACCACCCCGGACCTTGGGCCCGATCTTCACCCCGGACCTTGGGCCCAGCCGCCACCCCGGACCTTGGGCCCAACTGGCACACCGGACCATGGGCCCGACCGCCACCCCGGACCTCGGTTCCGACCGCCACCCCGGACCTTGGTTCCCACCGCCACCCCAGATCTTGGTTCCGACCGCCACCCCGGACCTTGGGTCCAGCCGCCACCCTGGACCTTGGGCCCGACCGCCACAACGGACCTTAGGCCCGACTGCCAACCGGGATCTTGGTACCGACTGCCACCCTTGGTTCCGACCACCACCCCAGACGTTGGGTCCGACCGCCACGCCCGACCTTGGGACCGACCGTCACCACGGACCTTGGTTCCGACTGCCACCCCGGACCTTGGTTCCGACCGCCATGCCGGTCCTTGTTTCAAACCGCCACCCCAGACCACAGTTCCAACCGCCACCCCAGACCTTCGTTCCAACCGCCACCCTGGACGTTGGACCCGAAAACCACCCGGGATCTTGGTTCCGACCACCACCCCCGACGTTGTGACCGACCGCCACACCGGACATTGGCTCCGACCGCCACGCTCGACTTTGGGACCGATGGTCACCCCGGACCTTGGTTCCGACCGCCACCCCGGACCATGGTTCCGACTGGCACCCCGGACCTTGGGACGATCCGCCAGCCCGGAACTTGGTTCCGACCGTCACGCCGGACCTTATTTCAAACCGCCACCCCAGACCTCGGTTCCAACCGCTACCCCGGACCTCGGTTCCAAACGCCACCCCGGACATTGTATCCGGCCAACACCCCGGACCTTGGGCCTGACCGCCACACCGGACCACAGTTCCGATGGCCACGCCGGACCTCGGGTCCGACCGCCACGCCGGACCTTAGGCCTGACTGCCACTCCGGACCTAGGGGCCCGACCGCCACCCCAGACCTTGGTTCTGACCACCACCCCGGACTTTGGGCCCCGACCGCCACCCGGGATCTTGGTACCGACCGCCACCCCGGACCTTGGTTCCGACCACCACCCCAGACCTTGGTACCGACCGCCACACCGGACCTTGGGCCCGACCGCCAAACCGGACCTTAGGCCCGACTGCCACCCCGGACCTTGGGCCCGACCGCCACGACAGACCTTGGTTCCGACCACCACCCCAGACCTTGGGACCGACCGCCACACCGCACGTTGGGTCCGACCACCACGCTCGACCGTGGGACCGACCGTCACCCCGGACCTTGGTTCCGACCGTCACCCCGGACCTTGGTTCCGACCGCCACCTTCGACCATGGTTCCGACTGGCACCCCGAACCTTGGGTCGATCCGCCACCCCGGACCTTGGTTCCGACCGCCACCTTCGACCATGGTTCCGACAGCCACGCCGGACCTTGTTTCAAACCGCCACCCCGGACCTCGGTTCCGAAGGCCACCCCGGGCTTGGTTCCAACCGCCGCCCCGGACCTCGGATCTAACCGCGACCCCGGACATTGGTTCCGACCACCACCACGGACCTTGGTTCCGGCCGCCAGACCTTGGGTCCTGCCGCCAGACCTTGGGTCCGACCCCCACCCCGGACCTTGTGTCCGACCGCCACGCTGGACATTGGTTCCGGCCGCCACCCCATTCCTTGGTTCCAGCCTCTACCCCAGACTTTGTTTCCGAACGCCACCCCTGACCTTGGTTCCGGCAGCCACCCTGGACCTTGGTTCTGGCCGCCACCCCGGACCTTGGTTCCGGCCGCCACCCCGGATCTTGGGTCCGGCGGCCACCCCGGATCTTGGCCCCGACCGCCACCCCCGACCTTGGTTCCGGCCGCCACCATGGACCTTGGTTCTGGCCGCCACCCGGGACCCTGGTTCCGGCCGCCACCCCGGACCTTGGGTCCGGCGGCCACCCCGGACCTTGGCCCCGACCACCACCCCGGACCTTGGGCCCGATCTTCACCCCGGACCTTGGGCCCAGCCGCCACCCCGGACCTTGGGCCCGACTGGCACACCGGACCCATGGGCCCGACCGCCACCCCGGACCTCGGTTCCGACCGCCACCCCGGACCTCGGTTCCGACCGCCACCCCGGACCTTGGTTCCAACCACCACCCCAGATCTTGGTTCCGACCGCCACCCCGGACCTTGGGTCCAGCCGCCACCCTGGACCTTGGGCCCGACCGCCACAAAGGACCTTAGGCCCGACTGCCACCCGGGATCTTGGTACCGACTGCCACCCCGGACCTTGGTTCCGACCACCACCCCGGACGTTGGGTCCGACCGCCACGCCCGACCTTGGGACCGACCGTCACCACGGACCTTGGTTCCGACCGCCACCCCGGACCTTGGTTCCGAATGCCACCCCGGACCTTGGTTCCGACCGCCACGCCGGTCCTTGTTTCAAACCGCCACCCCGGACCTCAGTTCCAACCGCCACCCCAGATCTTGATACCGACCGCCACCCCGGACCTTGGTTCCGACCACCACTCCGGACGTTGGGACCGACCGCCACAACGGACATTGGCTCCGACCGCCACGCTCGACTTTGGGACCGACGGTCAACCCGGACCTTGGTTCCGACCGCCACCCCGGACCATGGTTCCGACTGGCACCCCGGACGTTGGGACCGACCGCCACAACGGACATTGGCTCCGACCGCCATGCTTGACTTTGGGACCGACGGTCAACCCGGAACATGGTTCCGACCGCCACGCCGGGCCTTATTTCAAACCGCCACCCCGGACCTCGGTTCCAACCGCCACCCCGGACCTCGGTTCCAACCACCACCCCGGACATTGTATCCGGCCAACGCCCCGGACCTTGGGCCTGACCGCCACCCCGGACCTTGGGCCTGACCACCACCCCGGACCTTAGGCCTGACTGCCACCCCAGACCTTGGGCCCGACCGTCACCCCAGACCTTGGTTCCGACAGCCACCCCGGACGTTGGGCCCGACTGGCACCCGGGATCTTGGTACCGACCGCCACCCCGGACCTTGGTTCCGACCACCACTCCGGACCTTGGGTCCGACCACCACCACGGACGTTGGGTCCGACCGACACGTGCGACCTTGGGACCGACTATCACCCCGGACATTGGTTCCGACTGCCACCCCGGACCACAGTTCCGACGGCCACGCCGGACCTCGGGTCCGACCGCCACGCTGGACCTTAGGCCTGACTGCCACTCCGGACCTTGGGCCCGACCGCCACCCCAGACCTTGGTTCCGACCACCACCCCGGACATTGGGCCCCGACCGCCACCCGGGATCTTGGTACCGACCGCCACCCCGGACCTTGTGTCTGACCGCCACGCTGGACATTGGTTCCGGCCGCCACCCCATTCCTTGGTTCCAGCCTCTACCCCAGACCTTGTTTCCGAACGCCACCCCTGACCTTGGTTCCGGCAGCCACCCTGGATCTTGGTTCCGGCCGCCACCCCAGACCTTGGTTCCGACCACCACCCCGGACATTGGGCCCCGACCGCCACCCGGGATCTTGGTACCGACCGCCACCCCGGACCTTGGTTCCGACCACCACCCTAGACCTTGGGTCCGACCGCCACACCGGACCTTGGGCCTGACCGCCAAACCGGACCTTAGGCCCGACTGCCACCCCGGACCTTGGGCCCGACCGCCACGACAGACCATGGTTCTGACCGCCACCCGAGACGTTGGACCCGAACGCCACCCGGGATCTTGATACCGACCGCTACCCCGGACCTTGGTTCAGACCACCACCCCAGACCTTGGGACCGACCGCCACACCGCACGTTGGGTCCGACCGCCACGCTCGACCGTGGGACCGACCGTCACCCCAGACCTTGGTTCCGACCGCCACCCCGGACCATGGTTCCGACTGGCACCTCGGACCTTGGGCCGATCCGCCAGCCTGGATCTTGGTTCAGAACGCCACGCCGGACCTTATTTCAAACCGCCACCCCCGACCTTGGTTCCGGCCGCCACCATGGACCTTGGTTCTGGCCGCCACCCGGGACCCTGATTCCGGCCGCCACCCCGGACCTTGGGTCCGGCGGCCACCCCGGACCTTGGCCCCGACCACCACCCCGGACCTTGGGCCCGATCTTCACCCCGGACCTTGGGCCCAGCCGCCACCCCGGACCTTGGGCCCGACTGGCACACCGGACCCATGGGCCCGACCGCCACCCCGGACCTCGGTTCCGACCGCCACCCCGGACCTCGGTTCCGACCGCCACCCCGGACCTTGGTTCCAACCACCACCCCAGATCTTGGTTCCGACCGCCACCCCAGACCTTGGGTCCAGCCGCCACCCTGGACCTTGGGCCCAACCGCCACAACGGACCTTAGGCCCGACTGCCACCCGGGATCTTGGTACCGACTGCCACCCCGGACCTTGGTTCCGACCACCACCCCGGACGTTGGGTCCGACCGCCACGCCCGACCTTGGGACCGACCGTCACCACGGACCTTGGTTCCGACCGCCACCCCGGACCTTGGTTCCGAATGCCACCCCGGACCTTGGTTCCGACCGCCACGCCGGTCCTTGTTTCAAACCGCCACCCCGGACCTCAGTTCCAACCGCCACCCCAGATCTTGATACCGACCGCCACCCCGGACCTTGGTTCCGACCACCACTCCGGACGTTGGGACCGACCGCCACAACGGACATTGGCTCCGACCGCCACGCTCGACTTTGGGACCGACGGTCAACCCGGACCTTGGTTCCGACCGCCACCCCGGACCATGGTTCCGACTGGCACCCCGGACGTTGGGACCGACCGCCACAACGGACATTGGCTCCGACCGCCATGCTTGACTTTGGGACCGACGGTCAACCCGGAACATGGTTCCGACCGCCACGCCGGGCCTTATTTCAAACCGCCACCCCGGACCTCGGTTCCAACCGCCACCCCGGACCTCGGTTCCAACCACCACCCCGGACATTGTATCCGGCCAACACCCCGGACCTTGGGCCTGACCGCCACCCCGGACCTTGGGCCTGACCACCACCCCGGACCTTAGGCCTGACTGCCACCCCAGACCTTGGGCCCGACCATCACCCCAGACCTTGGTTCCGACAGCCACCCCGGACGTTGGGCCCGACTGGCACCCGGGATCTTGGTACCGACCGCCACCCCGGACCTTGGTTCCGACCACCACTCCGGACCTTGGGTCCGACCACCACCACGGACGTTGGGTCCGACCGACACGTGCGACCTTGGGACCGACTATCACCCCGGACATTGGTTCCGACTGCCACCCCGGACCACAGTTCCGACGGCCACGCCGGACCTCGGGTCCGACCGCCACGCTGGACCTTAGGCCTGACTGCCACTCCGGACCTTGGGCCCGACCGCCACCCCAGACCTTGGTTCCGACCACCACCCCGGACATTGGGCCCCGACCGCCACCCGGGATCTTGGTACCGACCGCCACCCCGGACCTTGGTTCCGACCACCACCCTAGACCTTGGGTCCGACCGCCACACCGGACCTTGGGCCCGACCGCCAAACCGGACCTTAGGCCCGACTGCCACCCCGGACCTTGGGCCCGACCGCCACGACAGACCATGGTTCTGACCGCCACCCGAGACGTTGGACCCGAACGCCACCCGGGATCTTGATACCGACCGCCACCCCGGACCTTGGTTCAGACCACCACCCCAGACCTTGGGACCGACCGCCACACCGCACGTTGGGTCCGACCGCCACGCTCGACCGTGGGACCGACCGTCACCCCAGACCTTGGTTCCGACCGCCACCCCGGACCATGGTTCCGACTGGCACCCCGGACCTTGGGCCGATCCGCCAGCCTGGATCTTGGTTCAGAACGCCACGCCGGACCTTATTTCAAACCGCCACCCCAGACCTCGGTTCCAACCGCCACCCTGGACCTCGGTTCCAACCGCCACCCCGGACATTGGATCCGGCCATCACCCCGGACCTTGGGCCTGACCGCCACCCCGGACCTTAGGCCAGACTGCCACCCCAGACCTTGGGCCCGATCTTCACCCCGGACCTTGGGCCCAGCCGCCACCACGGACATTGGGTCCGACCGCCACGCCCGACCTTGGGACCGACCGTCACCCCGGACCTTGGTTCCGACCGCCACCTTCGACCATGGTTCCGACTGGCACCCCGAACCTTGGGTTGATCCGCCACCCCGGACCCTGGTTCCGACTGCCACCCTGGACCGTGGTTCCGACAGCCACGCCGGACCTTGTTTCAAACCGCCACCCCGGACCTCGGTTCCGAAGGCCACCCCGGGCTTGGTTCCAACCGCCGCCCCGGACCTCGGTTCTAACCGCGATCCCGGACATTGGTTCCGACCGCCACCCCGGACCTTGGTTCCAGCCGCCAGACCTTGGGTCCAGCCGCCGGACCTTGGGTCCGACCCCCACCCCGGACCTTGTGTCTGACCGCCACGCTGGACATTGGTTCCGGCCGCCACCCCATTCCTTCGTTCCAGCCTCTACCCCAGACCTTGTTTCCGAACGCCACCCCTGACCTTGGTTCCGGCAGCCACCCTGGATCTTGGTTCCGGCCGCCACCCCGGACCTTGGGTCCGGCGGCCACCCCGGACCTTGGCCCCGACCACCACCCCAGACCTTGGGCCCGATCTTCACCACGGACCTTGGGTCCAGCCGCCACCCCGGACCTTGGGCCCGACTGGCACACCGGATCCATGGGCCCGACCGCCACCCCGGACCTCGGTTCCGACCGCCACCCCGGACCTTGGTTCCCACCGCCACCCCAGATCTTGGTTCCGACCGCCACCCCGGACCTCGGTTCCGACCGCCACCCCGGACCTTGGTTCCCACCGCCACCCCAGATCTTGGTTCCGACCGCCACCCCGGACCTTGGGTCCAGCCGCCACCCTGGACCTTGGGCCCGACCGCCACAACGGACCTTAGGCCCGACTGCCACCCGGGATCTTGGTACCGACTGCCACCCCGGACCTTGGTTCCGACCACTACCCCGGACGTTGGGTCCGACCGCCACGCCCGACCTTGGGACCGACCGTCACCACGGACCTTGGTTCCGACCGCCACCCCAGACCTTGGTTCCGACCACCACCCCGGACGTTGGGACCGACCGCCACACCGGACCTCGGTTCCGACCGCCACCCCGGACCTTGGTTCCAACCACCACCCCAGATCTTGGTTCCGACCGCCACCCCGGACCTTGGGTCCAGCCGCCACCCTGGACCTTGGGCCCGACCGCCACAAAGGACCTTAGGCCCGACTGCCACCCGGGATCTTGGTACCGACTGCCACCCCGGACCTTGGTTCCGACCACCACCCCGGACGTTGGGTCCGACCGCCACGCCCGACCTTGGGACCGACCGTCACCACGGACCTTGGTTCCGACCGCCACCCCGGACCTTGGTTCCGAATGCCACCCCGGACCTTGGTTCCGACCGCCACGCCGGTCCTTGTTTCAAACCGCCACCCCGGACCTCAGTTCCAACCGCCACCCCAGATCTTGATACCGACCGCCACCCCGGACCTTGGTTCCGACCACCACTCCGGACGTTGGGACCGACCGCCACAACGGACATTGGCTCCGACCGCCACGCTCGACTTTGGGACCGACGGTCAACCCGGACCTTGGTTCCGACCGCCACCCCGGACCATGGTTCCGACTGGCACCCCGGACGTTGGGACCGACCGCCACAACGGACATTGGCTCCGACCGCCATGCTTGACTTTGGGACCGACGGTCAACCCGGAACATGGTTCCGACCGCCACGCCGGGCCTTATTTCAAACCGCCACCCCGGACCTCGGTTCCAACCGCCACCCCGGACCTCGGTTCCAACCACCACCCCGGACATTGTATCCGGCCAACGCCCCGGACCTTGGGCCTGACCGCCACCCCGGACCTTGGGCCTGACCACCACCCCGGACCTTAGGCCTGACTGCCACCCCAGACCTTGGGCCCGACCGTCACCCCAGACCTTGGTTCCGACAGCCACCCCGGACGTTGGGCCCGACTGGCACCCGGGATCTTGGTACCGACCGCCACCCCGGACCTTGGTTCCGACCACCACTCCGGACCTTGGGTCCGACCACCACCACGGACGTTGGGTCCGACCGACACGTGCGACCTTGGGACCGACTATCACCCCGGACATTGGTTCCGACTGCCACCCCGGACCACAGTTCCGACGGCCACGCCGGACCTCGGGTCCGACCGCCACGCTGGACCTTAGGCCTGACTGCCACTCCGGACCTTGGGCCCGACCGCCACCCCAGACCTTGGTTCCGACCACCACCCCGGACATTGGGCCCCGACCGCCACCCGGGATCTTGGTACCGACCGCCACCCCGGACCTTGTGTCTGACCGCCACGCTGGACATTGGTTCCGGCCGCCACCCCATTCCTTGGTTCCAGCCTCTACCCCAGACCTTGTTTCCGAACGCCACCCCTGACCTTGGTTCCGGCAGCCACCCTGGATCTTGGTTCCGGCCGCCACCCCAGACCTTGGTTCCGACCACCACCCCGGACATTGGGCCCCGACCGCCACCCGGGATCTTGGTACCGACCGCCACCCCGGACCTTGGTTCCGACCACCACCCTAGACCTTGGGTCCGACCGCCACACCGGACCTTGGGCCTGACCGCCAAACCGGACCTTAGGCCCGACTGCCACCCCGGACCTTGGGCCCGACCGCCACGACAGACCATGGTTCTGACCGCCACCCGAGACGTTGGACCCGAACGCCACCCGGGATCTTGATACCGACCGCTACCCCGGACCTTGGTTCAGACCACCACCCCAGACCTTGGGACCGACCGCCACACCGCACGTTGGGTCCGACCGCCACGCTCGACCGTGGGACCGACCGTCACCCCAGACCTTGGTTCCGACCGCCACCCCGGACCATGGTTCCGACTGGCACCTCGGACCTTGGGCCGATCCGCCAGCCTGGATCTTGGTTCAGAACGCCACGCCGGACCTTATTTCAAACCGCCACCCCCGACCTTGGTTCCGGCCGCCACCATGGACCTTGGTTCTGGCCGCCACCCGGGACCCTGATTCCGGCCGCCACCCCGGACCTTGGGTCCGGCGGCCACCCCGGACCTTGGCCCCGACCACCACCCCGGACCTTGGGCCCGATCTTCACCCCGGACCTTGGGCCCAGCCGCCACCCCGGACCTTGGGCCCGACTGGCACACCGGACCCATGGGCCCGACCGCCACCCCGGACCTCGGTTCCGACCGCCACCCCGGACCTCGGTTCCGACCGCCACCCCGGACCTTGGTTCCAACCACCACCCCAGATCTTGGTTCCGACCGCCACCCCAGACCTTGGGTCCAGCCGCCACCCTGGACCTTGGGCCCAACCGCCACAACGGACCTTAGGCCCGACTGCCACCCGGGATCTTGGTACCGACTGCCACCCCGGACCTTGGTTCCGACCACCACCCCGGACGTTGGGTCCGACCGCCACGCCCGACCTTGGGACCGACCGTCACCACGGACCTTGGTTCCGACCGCCACCCCGGACCTTGGTTCCGAATGCCACCCCGGACCTTGGTTCCGACCGCCACGCCGGTCCTTGTTTCAAACCGCCACCCCGGACCTCAGTTCCAACCGCCACCCCAGATCTTGATACCGACCGCCACCCCGGACCTTGGTTCCGACCACCACTCCGGACGTTGGGACCGACCGCCACAACGGACATTGGCTCCGACCGCCACGCTCGACTTTGGGACCGACGGTCAACCCGGACCTTGGTTCCGACCGCCACCCCGGACCATGGTTCCGACTGGCACCCCGGACGTTGGGACCGACCGCCACAACGGACATTGGCTCCGACCGCCATGCTTGACTTTGGGACCGACGGTCAACCCGGAACATGGTTCCGACCGCCACGCCGGGCCTTATTTCAAACCGCCACCCCGGACCTCGGTTCCAACCGCCACCCCGGACCTCGGTTCCAACCACCACCCCGGACATTGTATCCGGCCAACACCCCGGACCTTGGGCCTGACCGCCACCCCGGACCTTGGGCCTGACCACCACCCCGGACCTTAGGCCTGACTGCCACCCCAGACCTTGGGCCCGACCATCACCCCAGACCTTGGTTCCGACAGCCACCCCGGACGTTGGGCCCGACTGGCACCCGGGATCTTGGTACCGACCGCCACCCCGGACCTTGGTTCCGACCACCACTCCGGACCTTGGGTCCGACCACCACCACGGACGTTGGGTCCGACCGACACGTGCGACCTTGGGACCGACTATCACCCCGGACATTGGTTCCGACTGCCACCCCGGACCACAGTTCCGACGGCCACGCCGGACCTCGGGTCCGACCGCCACGCTGGACCTTAGGCCTGACTGCCACTCCGGACCTTGGGCCCGACCGCCACCCCAGACCTTGGTTCCGACCACCACCCCGGACATTGGGCCCCGACCGCCACCCGGGATCTTGGTACCGACCGCCACCCCGGACCTTGGTTCCGACCACCACCCTAGACCTTGGGTCCGACCGCCACACCGGACCTTGGGCCCGACCGCCAAACCGGACCTTAGGCCCGACTGCCACCCCGGACCTTGGGCCCGACCGCCACGACAGACCATGGTTCTGACCGCCACCCGAGACGTTGGACCCGAACGCCACCCGGGATCTTGATACCGACCGCCACCCCGGACCTTGGTTCAGACCACCACCCCAGACCTTGGGACCGACCGCCACACCGCACGTTGGGTCCGACCGCCACGCTCGACCGTGGGACCGACCGTCACCCCAGACCTTGGTTCCGACCGCCACCCCGGACCATGGTTCCGACTGGCACCCCGGACCTTGGGCCGATCCGCCAGCCTGGATCTTGGTTCAGAACGCCACGCCGGACCTTATTTCAAACCGCCACCCCAGACCTCGGTTCCAACCGCCACCCTGGACCTCGGTTCCAACCGCCACCCCGGACATTGGATCCGGCCATCACCCCGGACCTTGGGCCTGACCGCCACCCCGGACCTTAGGCCAGACTGCCACCCCAGACCTTGGGCCCGATCTTCACCCCGGACCTTGGGCCCAGCCGCCACCACGGACATTGGGTCCGACCGCCACGCCCGACCTTGGGACCGACCGTCACCCCGGACCTTGGTTCCGACCGCCACCTTCGACCATGGTTCCGACTGGCACCCCGAACCTTGGGTTGATCCGCCACCCCGGACCCTGGTTCCGACTGCCACCCTGGACCGTGGTTCCGACAGCCACGCCGGACCTTGTTTCAAACCGCCACCCCGGACCTCGGTTCCGAAGGCCACCCCGGGCTTGGTTCCAACCGCCGCCCCGGACCTCGGTTCTAACCGCGATCCCGGACATTGGTTCCGACCGCCACCCCGGACCTTGGTTCCAGCCGCCAGACCTTGGGTCCAGCCGCCGGACCTTGGGTCCGACCCCCACCCCGGACCTTGTGTCTGACCGCCACGCTGGACATTGGTTCCGGCCGCCACCCCATTCCTTCGTTCCAGCCTCTACCCCAGACCTTGTTTCCGAACGCCACCCCTGACCTTGGTTCCGGCAGCCACCCTGGATCTTGGTTCCGGCCGCCACCCCGGACCTTGGGTCCGGCGGCCACCCCGGACCTTGGCCCCGACCACCACCCCAGACCTTGGGCCCGATCTTCACCACGGACCTTGGGTCCAGCCGCCACCCCGGACCTTGGGCCCGACTGGCACACCGGATCCATGGGCCCGACCGCCACCCCGGACCTCGGTTCCGACCGCCACCCCGGACCTTGGTTCCCACCGCCACCCCAGATCTTGGTTCCGACCGCCACCCCGGACCTCGGTTCCGACCGCCACCCCGGACCTTGGTTCCCACCGCCACCCCAGATCTTGGTTCCGACCGCCACCCCGGACCTTGGGTCCAGCCGCCACCCTGGACCTTGGGCCCGACCGCCACAACGGACCTTAGGCCCGACTGCCACCCGGGATCTTGGTACCGACTGCCACCCCGGACCTTGGTTCCGACCACTACCCCGGACGTTGGGTCCGACCGCCACGCCCGACCTTGGGACCGACCGTCACCACGGACCTTGGTTCCGACCGCCACCCCAGACCTTGGTTCCGACCACCACCCCGGACGTTGGGACCGACCGCCACACCGGACATTGGCTCCGACCGCCACGCTCGACTTTGGGACCGACGGTCACCCCGGACCTTGGTTCCAACCGCCACCCCGGACCATGGTTCAGACTGGCACCCCGGACCTTGGGTCGATCCGCCAGCCCGGAACTTGGTTCTGACCGCCACGCCGGACCTTGTGTCCGACCGCCACGCTGGACATTGGTTCCGGCTGCCACCCCATTCCTTGATTCCAGCCTCGACCCCAGACCTTGATTCCGAACGCCACCCCTGACCTTGGTTCCGGCAGCCACCCTGGATCTTGGTTCTGGCCGCCACCCCGGACCTTGGTTCCGGCCGCCACCCCGGATCGTGGGTCCGGCGGCCACCCCGGACCTTGGCCCCGACCACCACCCCGGACCTTGGGCCCGATCTTCACCCCGGACCTTGGGCCCAGCCGCCACCCCGGACCTTGGGCCCGACTGGCACACCGGACCATGGGCCCGACCGCCACCCCGGACCTCGGTTCCGACCGCCACCCCGGACCTTGGTTCCCACCGCCACCCCAGATCTTGGTTCCGACCGCCACCCCGGACCTTGGGTCCAGCCGCCACCCTGGACCTTGAGGCCGACCGCCACAACGGACCTTAGGCCCGACTGCCACCCGGGATCTTGGTACCGACTGCCACCCCGGACCCTGGTTCCGACCACCACCCCGGACGTTGGGTCCGACCGCCACGCCCGACCTTGGGACCGACCGTCACCACGGACCTTGGTTCCGACCGCCACCCCGGACCTTGGTTCCGACTGCCACCCCGGACCTTGGTTCCGACCGCCACGCCGGTCCTTGTTTCAAACCGCCACCCCGGACCTCAGTTCCAACCGCCACCCCAGACCTTCGTTCCAACCGCCACCCTGGACGTTGGACCCGAAAACCACCCGGGATCTTGATACCGACCACCACCCCGGACCTTGGTTCCGACCACCACTCCGGACGTTGGGACCGACCGCCACACCGGACATTGGCTCCGACCGCCACGCTCGACTTTGGGACCGAACGTCACCCCGGACCTTTGTTCCGACCGCCACCCCGGACCATGGTTCCGACTGGCACCCCGGACCTTTGGTCGATCCGCCAGCCCGGAACTTGGTTCCGACCGCCACGCCGGACCTCATTTCAAACCGCCACCCCGGACCTCGGTTCCAACCGCCACCCCGGACCTCGGTTCCAACCACCACCCCGGACATTGTATCCGGCCAACACCCCGGACCTTGGGCCTGACCGCCACACCGGACCTTAGGCCTGACTGCCACCCCAGACGTTGGGCCCGACCATCACCCCAGACCTTGGTTCCGACCGCCACCCCGGACGTTGGGCCCGACCGCCACCCGGGATCTTGGTACCGACCGCCACCCCGGACCTTGGTTCCGACCACCACTCCGGACCTTGGGTCCGACCACCACCACGGACGTTGGGTCCGACCGCCACGTGCGACCTTGGGACCGACCGTCACCCCGGACCTTGGTTCCGACTGCCACCCCGGACCACAGTTCCGACGGCCACGCCGGACCTCGGGTCCGACCGCCACGCCGGACCTTCGGGCTGACTGCCACTCTGGACCTTGGGCACGACCGCCACCCCAGACCAAGGTCCGACCCCCAACCCGGACCTTGTGTCCGACCGCCACGCTGGACATTGGTTCCGGCCGCCACCCCATTCCTTGGTTCCAGCCTCTACCCCAGACCTTGTTTCCGAACGCCACCCCTGACCTTGGTTCCGGCAGCCACCCTGGACCTTGGTACTGGCCGCCACCCCGGACCTTGGTTCCGGCCGCCACCCCGGATCTTGGGTCCGGCGGCCACCCCGGACCTTGGCCCCGACCGCCACCCCGACCTTGGCCCCGACCGCCACCCCGGACCTTGGGTCCGGCGGCCACCCCGGACCTTGGCCCCGACCACCACCCCGTACCTTGGGCCCGATCTTCACCCCGGACCTTGGGCCCAGCCGCCACCCCGGACCTTGGGCCCGACTGGCACACCGGACCCATGGGCCCGACCGCCACCCCGGACCTCAGTTCCGGCCGCCACCATGGACCTTGGTTCTGGCCGCCACCCCGGACCCTGGTTCCAGCCGCCACCTCGGACCTTGGGTCCGGCGGACACCCCGGACTTTGGCCCCGACCACCACCCCGGACCTTGGGCCCGATCTTCACCCCGGACCTTGGGCCCGATCTTCACCCCGGACCTTGGGCCCAGCCGCCACCCTGGACCTCGGTTCCGACCGCCACCCCGGACCTTGGTTCCCACCGCCACCCCAGATCTTGGTTCCGACCGCCACCCCGGACCTGGGGTCCAGCCGCCACCCTGGACCTTGGCCCCGACCACCACCCCGGACCTTGGGCCCGATCTTCACCCCGGACCTTGGGCCCAGCCGCCACCCCGGACCTTGGGCCCGACTGGCACACCGGACCATGGGCCCGACCGCCACCCCGGACCTCGGTTCCGACCGCCACCCCGGATCTTGGTTCCCACCGCCACCCCAGATCTTGGTTCCGACCGCCACCCCGGACATTGGGTCCAGCCGCCACCCTGGACCTTGGGCCCGACCGCCACAACGGACCTTCGGCCCGACTGCCATCTTGGTTCCGACCACCACCCCGGACGTTGGGTCCGACCGCCACGCCCGACCTTGTGACCGACCGTCACCACGGACCTTGGTTCCGACCGCCACCCCGGACCTTGGTTCCGACTGCCACCCCGGACCTTGGTTCCGACCGCCACGCCGGTCCTTGTTTCAAACCGCCACCCCGGACCTCAGTTCCAACCGCCACCCCAGACCTTGGTTCCAACCGCCACCCTGGACGTTGGACCCGAAAACCACCCGGGATCTTGATACCGACCGCCACCCCGGACCTTGGTTCCGACCACCACTCCGGACGTTGGGACCGACCGCCACAACGGACATTGGCTCCGACCGCCACGCTCGACTTTGGGACCGACGGTCAACCCGGACCTTTGTTCCGACCGCCACCCCGGACCATGGTTCCGACTGGCACCCCGGACGTTGGGACCGACCGCCACAATGGACATTGGCTCCGACCGCCATGCTCGACTTTGGGACCGACGGTCAACCCGGAACATGGTTCCGACCACGACCCCGGACGTTGGGTCCGTCCGCCACGCCCGACCTTGGGACCGACCGTCACCACGGACCTTGGTTCCGACCGCCACCCCGGACCTTGGTTCAGACTGCCACCCCGGAGCTTGGTTCCGACCGCCACGCCGGTCCTTGTTTCAAACCGCCACCCCGGACCTCAGTTCCAACCGCCACCACAGACCTTGGTTCCAACCGCCACCCTGGACGTTGGACCCGAAAACCACCCGGGATCTTGATACCGACCGCCACCCCGGACCTTGGTTCCGACCACCACTCCGGACGTTGGGACCGACCGCCACACCGGACATTGGCTCCGACCGCCACGCTCGACTTTGGGACCGAACGTCACCCCGGACCTTTGTTCCGACCGCCACCCCGGACCATGGCTCCGACTGGCACCCCGGACCTTGGGTCGATCCGCCAGCCCGGAACTTGGTTCCGACCGCCACGCCGGACCTTACTTCAAACCGCCACCCTGGACCTCGGTTCCAACCGCCACCCCGGACCTCGGTTCCAACCACCACCCCGGACATTGTATCCGGCCAACACCCCGGACCTTGGGCCTGACCGCCACACCGGACCTTAGGCCTGACTGCCACCCCAGACCTTGGGCCCGACCGTCACCCCAGACCTTGGTTCCGACCGCCACCCCGGACGTTGGGCCCGACCGCCACCCGGGATTTGGTACCGACCGCCACCCCGGACCTTGGTTCCGACCACCACTCCGGACCTTGGGTCCGACCACCACCACGGATGTTGGGTCTGACCGCCACGTGCGACCTTGGGACCGACCGTCACCCCGGACCTTGGTTCCGACTGCCACCCCGGACCACAGTTCCGACGGCCACGCCGGACCTCGGGTCCGACCGCCACGCCGGACCTTAGGGCTGACTGCCACTCCGGACCTTGTGTCCGACCCCCACCCCGGACCTTGTGTCCGACCGCCACGCTGGACATTGGTTCCGGCCGCCACCCCATTCCTTGGTTCCAGCCTCTACCCCAGACCTTGTTTCCGAACGCCACCCCTGACCTTGGTTCCGGCAGCCACCCTGGACCTTGGTTCTGGCCGCCACCCCGGACCTTGGTTCCGGCCGCCACCCCGGATCTTGGGTCCGGCGGCCACCCCGGACCTTGGCCCCGACCGCCACCCCCGATCTTGGTTGCGGCCGCCACCCCGGACCTTGGGTCCGGCGGCCACCCCGGACCTTGGCCCCGACCACCACCCCGGACCTTGGGCCCGATCTTCACCCCGGACCTTGGGCCCAGCCGCCACCCCGGACCTTGGGCCCAACTGGCACACCGGACCATGGGCCCGACCGCCACCCCGGACCTCGGTTCCGACCGCCACCCCGGACCTTGGTTCCCACCGCCACCCCAGATCTTGGTTCCGACCGCCACCCCGGACCTTGGGTCCAGCCGCCACCCTGGACCTTGGGCCCGACCGCCACAACGGACCTTAGGCCCGACTGCCAACCGGGATCTTGGTACCGACTGCCACCCTTGGTTCCGACCACCACCCCAGACGTTGGGTCCGACCGCCACGCCCGACCTTGGGACCGACCGTCACCACGGACCTTGGTTCCGACTGCCACCCCGGACCTTGGTTCCGACCGCCATGCCGGTCCTTGTTTCAAACCGCCACCCCAGACCACAGATCCAACCGCCACCCCAGACCTTCGTTCCAACCGCCACCCTGGACGTTGGACCCGAAAACCACCCGGGATCTTGGTTCCGACCACCACCCCCGACGTTGTGACCGACCGCCACACCGGACATTGGCTCCGACCGCCACGCTCGACTTTGGGACCGATGGTCACCCCGGACCTTGGTTCCGACCGCCACCCCGGACCATGGTTCCGACTGGCACCCCGGACCTTGGGTCGATCCGCCAGCCCGGAACTTGGTTCCGACCGTCACGCCGGACCTGATTTCAAACCGCCACCCCAGACCTCGGTTCCAACCGCTACCCCGGACCTCGGTTCCAAACGCCACCCCGGACATTGTATCCGGCCAACACCCCGGACCTTGGGCCTGACCGCCACACCGGACCACAGTTCCGATGGCCACGCCGGACCTCGGGTCCGACCGCCACGCCGGACCTTAGGCCTGACTGCCACTCCGGACCTTGGGCCCGACCGCCACCCCAGACCTTGGTTCTGACCACCACCCCGGACTTTGGGCCCCGACCGCCACCCGGGATCTTGGTACCGACCGCCACCCCGGACCTTGGTTCCGACCACCACCCCAGACCTTGGTACCGACCGCCACACCGGACCTTGGGCCCGACCGCCAAACCGGACCTTAGGCCCGACTGCCACCCCGGACCTTGGGCCTGACCGCCACGACAGACCTTGGTTCCGACCACCACCCCAGACCTTGGGACCGACCGCCACACCGCACGTTGGGTCCGACCACCACGCTCGACCGTGGGACCGACCGTCACCCCGGACCTTGGTTCCGACCGTCACCCCGGACCTTGGTTCCGACCGCCACCTTCGACCATGGTTCCGACTGGCACCCCGAACCTTGGGTCGATCCGCCACCCCGGACCTTGGTTCCGACTGCCACCCTGGACCATGGTTCCGACAGCCACGCCGGACCTTGTTTCAAACCGCCACCCCGGACCTCGGTTCCGAAGGCCACCCCGGGCTTGGTTCCAACCGCCGCCCCGGACCTCGGATCTAACCGCGACCCCGGACATTGGTTCCGACCACCACCCCGGACCTTGGTTCCGGACGCCAGACCTTGGGTCCTGCCGCCAGACCTTGGGTCCGACCCCCACCCCGGACCCTGTGTCCGACCGCCACGCTGGACATTGGTTCCGGCCGCCACCCCATTCCTTGGTTCCAGCCTCTACCCCAGACTTTGTTTCCGAACGCCACCCCTGACCTTGGTTCCGGCAGCCACCCTGGACCTTGGTTCTGGCCGCCACCCCAGACCTTGGTTCCGGCCGCCACCCCGGATCTTGGGTCCGGCGGCCACCCCGGACCTTGACCCCGACCGCCACCTCCGACCTTGGTTCCGGCCGCCACCATGGACCTTGGTTCTGGCCGCCACCCGGGACCCTGGTTCCGGCCGCCACCCCGGACCTTGGCCCCGACCACCACCCCGGACCTTGGGCCCGATCTTCACCCCGGACCTTGGGCCCAGCCGCCACCCCGGACCTTGGGCCCGACTGGCACACCGGACCCATGGGCCCGACCGCCACCCCGGATCTCGGTTCCGACCGCCACCCCGGACCTCGGTTCCGACCGCCACCCCGGACCTTGGTTCCAACCACCACCCCAGATCTTGGTTCCGACCGCCACCCCGGACCTTGGGTCCAGCCGCCACCCTGGACCTTGGGCCCGACCGCCACAAAGGACCTTAGGCCCGACTGCCACCCGGGATCTTGGTACCGACTGCCACCCCGGACCTTGGTTCCGACCACCACCCCGGACGTTGGGTCCGACCGCCACGCCCGACCTTGGGACCAACCGTCACCACGGACCTTGGTTCCGACCGCCACCCCGGACCTTGGTTCCGAATGCCACCCCGGACCTTGGTTCCGACCGCCACGCCGGTCCTTGTTTCAAACCGCCACCCCGGACCTCAGTTCCAACCGCCACCCCAGATCTTGATACCGACCGCCACCCCGGACCTTGGTTCCGACCACCACTCCGGACGTTGGGACCGACCGCCACAACGGACATTGGCTCCGACCGCCACGCTCGCCTTTGGGACCGACGGTCAACCCGGACCTTGGTTCCAACCGCCACCCCGGACCATGGTTCCGACTGGCACCCCGGACGTTGGGACCGACCGCCACAACGGACATTGGCTCCGACCGCCATGCTTGACTTTGGGACCGACGGTCAACCCGGAACATGGTTCCGACCGCCACGCTGGGCCTTATTTCAAACCGCCACCCCGGACCTCGGTTCCAACCGCCACCCCGGACCTCGGTTCCAACCACCACCCCGGACATTGTATCCGGCCAACACCCCGGACCTTGGGCCTGACCGCCACCCCGGACCTTGGGCCTGACCACCACCCCGGACCTTAGGCCTGACTGCCACCCCAGACCTTGGGCCCGACCGTCACCCCAGACCTTGGTTCCGACAGCCACCCCGGACGTTGGGCCCGACTGGCACCCGGGATCTTGGTACCGACCGCCACCCCGGACCTTGGTTCCGACCACCACTCCGGACCTTGGGTCCGACCACCACCACGGACGTTGGGTCCGACCGACACGTGCGACCTTGGGACCGACTATCACCCCGGACATTGGTTCCGACTGCCACCCCGGACCACAGTTCCGACGGCCACGCCGGACCTCGGGTCCGACCGCAACGCTGGACCTTAGGCCTGACTGCCACTCCGGACCTTGGGCCCGACCGCCACCCCAGACCTTGGTTCCGACCACCACCCCGGACATTGGGCCCCGACCGCCACCCGGGATCTTGGTACCGACCGCCACCCCGGACCTTGGTTCCGACCACCACCCTAGACCTTGGGTCCGACCGCCACACCGGACCTTGGGCCCGACCGCCAAACCGGACCTTAGGCCCGACTGCCACCCCGGACCTTGGGCCCGACCGCCATGACAGACCATGGTTCTGACCGCCACCCGAGACGTTGGACCCGAACGCCACCCGGGATCTTGATACCGACCGCCACCCCGGACCTTGGTTCAGACCACCACCCCAGACCTTGGGACCGACCGCCACACCGCACGTTGGGTCCGACCGCCACGCTCGACCGTGGGACCGACCGTCACCCCAGACCTTGGTTCCGACCGCCACCCCGGACCATGGTTCCGACTGGCACCCCGGACCTTGGGCCGATCCGCCAGCCTGGATCTTGGTTCAGAACGCCACGCCGGACCTTATTTCAAACCGCCACCCCAGACCTCGGTTCCAACCGCCACCCTGGACCTCGGTTCCAACCGCCACCCCGGACATTGGATCCGGCCATCACCCCGGACCTTGGGCCTGACCGCCACCCCGGACCTTAGGCCCGACTGCCACCCCAGACCTTGGGCCCGATCTTCACCCCGGACCTTGGGCCCAGCCGCCACCACGGACATTGGGTCCGACCGCCACGCCCGACCTTGGGACCGACCGTCACCCCGGACCTTGGTTCCGACCGCCACCTTCGACCATGGTTCGGACTGGCACCCCGAACCTTGGGTTGATCCGCCACCCCGGACCCTGGTTCCGACTGCCACCCTGGACCGTGGTTCCGACAGCCACGCCGGACCTTGTTTCAAACCGCCACCCCGGACCTCGGTTCCGAAGGCCACCCCGGGCTTGGTTCCAACCGCCGCCCCGGACCTCGGTTCTAACCGCGATCCCGGACATTGGTTCCGACAGCCACCCCGGACCTTGGTTCCAGCCGCCAGACCTTGGGTCCAGCCGCCGGACCTTGGGTCCGACCCCCACCCCGGACCTTGTGTCTGACCGCCACGCTGGACATTGGTTCCGGCCGCCACCCCATTCCTTGGTTCCAGCCTCTACCCCAGACCTTGTTTCCGAACGCCACCCCTGACCTTGGTTCCGGCAGCCACCCTGGATCTTGGTTCCGGCCGCCACCCCAGACCTTGGTTCCGACCACCACCCCGGACATTGGGCCCCGACCGCCACCCGGGATCTTGGTACCGACCGCCACCCCGGACCTTGGTTCCGACCACCACCCTAGACCTTGGGTCCGACCGCCACACCGGACCTTGGGCCCGACCGCCAAACCGGACCTTAGGCCCGACTGCCACCCCGGACCTTGGGCCCGACCGCCACGACAGACCATGGTTCTGACCGCCACCCGAGACGTTGGACCCGAACGCCACCCGGGATCTTGATACCGACCGCTACCCCGGACCTTGGTTCAGACCACCACCCCAGACCTTGGGACCGACCGCCACACCGCACGTTGGGTCCGACCGCCACGCTCGACCGTGGGACCGACCGTCACCCCAGACCTTGGTTCCGACCGCCACCCCGGACCATGGTTCCGACTGGCACCCCGGACCTTGGGCCGATCCGCCAGCCTGGATCTTGGTTCAGAACGCCACGCCGGACCTTATTTCAAACCGCCACCCCCGACCTTGGTTCCGGCCGCCACCATGGACCTTGGTTCTGGCCGCCACCCGGGACCCTGGTTCCGGCCGCCACCCCGGACCTTGGGTCCGGCGGCCACCCCGGACCTTGGCCCCGACCACCACCCCGGACCTTGGGCCCGATCTTCACCCCGGACCTTGGGCCCAGCCGCCACCCCGGACCTTGGGCCCGACTGGCACACCGGACCCATGGGCCCGACCGCCACCCCGGACCTCGGTTCCGACCGCCACCCCGGACCTCGGTTCCGACCGCCACCCCGGACCTTGGTTCCAACCACCACCCCAGATCTTGGTTCCGACCGCCACCCCAGACCTTGGGTCCAGCCGCCACCCTGGACCTTGGGCCCAACCGCCACAAAGGACCTTAGGCCCGACTGCCACCCGGGATCTTGGTACCGACTGCCACCCCGGACCTTGGTTCCGACCACCACCCCGGACGTTGGGTCCGACCGCCACGCCCGACCTTGGGACCGACCGTCACCACGGACCTTGGTTCCGACCGCCACCCCGGACCTTGGTTCCGAATGCCACCCCGGACCTTGGTTCCGACCGCCACGCCGGTCCTTGTTTCAAACCGCCACCCCGGACCTCAGTTCCAACCGCCACCCCAGATCTTGATACCGACCGCCACCCCGGAACTTGGTTCCGACCACCACTCCGGACGTTGGGACCGACCGCCACAACGGACATTGGCTCCGACCGCCACGCTCGACTTTGGGACCGACGGTCAACCCGGACCTTGGTTCCGACCGCCACCCCGGACCATGGTTCCGACTGGCACCCCGGACGTTGGGACCGACCGCCACAACGGACATTGGCTCCGACCGCCATGCTTGACTTTGGGACCGACGGTCAACCCGGAACATGGTTCCGACCGCCACGCCGGGCCTTATTTCAAACCGCCACCCCGGACCTCGGTTCCAACCGCCACTCCGGACCTCGGTTCCAACCACCACCCCGGACATTGTATCCGGCCAACACCCCGGACCTTGGGCCTGACCGCCACCCCGGACCTTGGGCCTGACCACCACCCCGGACCTTAGGCCTGACTGCCACCCCAGACCTTGGGCCCGACCGTCACCCCAGACCTTGGTTCCGACAGCCACCCCGGACGTTGGGCCCGACTGGCACCCGGGATCTTGGTACCGACCGCCACCCCGGACCTTGGTTCCGACCACCACTCCGGACCTTGGGTCCGACCACCACCACGGACGTTGGGTCCGACCGACACGTGCGACCTTGGGACCGACTATCACCCCGGACATTGGTTCCGACTGCCACCCCGGACCACAGTTCCGACGGCCACGCCGGACCTCGGGTCCGACCGCCACGCTGGACCTTAGGCCTGACTGCCACTCCGGACCTTGGGCCCGACCGCCACCCCAGACCTTGGTTCCGACCACCACCCCGGACATTGGGCCCCGACCGCCACCCGGGATCTTGGTACCGACCGCCACCCCGGACCTTGGTTCCGACCACCACCCTAGACCTTGGGTCCGACCGCCACACCGGACCTTGGGCCCGACCGCCAAACCGGACCTTAGGCCCGACTGCCACCCCGGACCTTGGGCCCGACCGCCACGACAGACCATGGTTCTGACCGCCACCCGAGACGTTGGACCCGAACGCCACCCGGGATCTTGATACCGACCGCCACCCCGGACCTTGGTTCAGACCACCACCCCAGACCTTGGGACCGACCGCCACACCGCACGTTGGGTCCGACCGCCACGCTCGACCGTGGGACCGACCGTCACCCCAGACCTTGGTTCCGACCGCCACCCCGGACCATGGTTCCGACTGGCACCCCGGACCTTGGGCCGATCCGCCAGCCTGGATCTTGGTTCAGAACGCCACGCCGGACCTTATTTCAAACCGCCACCCCAGACCTCGGTTCCAACCGCCACCCTGGACCTCGGTTCCAACCGCCACCCCGGACATTGGATCCGGCCATCACCCCGGACCTTGGGCCTGACCGCCACCCCGGACCTTAGGCCCGACTGCCACCCCAGACCTTGGGCCCGATCTTCACCCCGGACCTTGGGCCCAGCCGCCACCACGGACATTGGGTCCGACCGCCACGCCCGACCTTGGGACCGACCGTCACCCCGGACCTTGGTTCCGACCGCCACCTTCGACCATGGTTCCGACTGGCACCCCGAACCTTGGGTTGATCCGCCACCCCGGACCCTGGTTCCGACTGCCACCCTGGACCGTGGTTCCGACAGCCACGCCGGACCTTGTTTCAAACCGCCACCCCGGACCTCGGTTCCAAAGGCCACCCCGGGCTTGGTTCCAACCGCCGCCCCGGACCTCGGTTCTAACCGCGATCCCGGACATTGGTTCCGACCGCCACCCCGGACCTTGGTTCCAGCCGCCAGACCTTGGGTCCAGCCGCCGGACCTTGGGTCCGACCCCCACCCCGGACCTTGTGTCTGGCCGCCACGCTGGACATTGGTTCCGGCCGCCACCCCATTCCTTGGTTCCAGCCTCTACCCCAGACCTTGTTTCCGAACGCCACCCCTGACCTTGGTTCCGGCAGCCACCCTGGATCTTGGTTCCGGCCGCCACCCCGGACCTTGGGTCCGGCGGCCACCCCGGACCTTGGCCCCGACCACCACCCCGGACCTTGGGCCCGATCTTCACCACGGACCTTGGGTCCAGCCGCCACACCGGACCCATGGGCCCGACCGCCACCCCGGACCTCGGTTCCGACCGCCACCCCGGACCTTGGTTCCCACCGCCACCCCAGATCTTGGTTCCGACCGCCACCCCGGACCTTGGTTCCCACCGCCACCCCAGATCTTGGTTCCGACCGCCACCCCGGACCTTGGGTCCAGCCGCCACCCTGGACCTTGGGCCCGACCGCCACAACGGACCTTAGGCCCGACTGCCACCCGGGATCTTGGTACCGACTGCCACCCCGGACCTTGGTTCCGACCACTACCCCGGACGTTGGGTCCGACCGCCACGCCCGACCTTGGGACCGACCGTCACCACGGACCTTGGTTCCGACCGCCACCCCGGACCTTGGTTCCGACCACCACCCCGGACGTTGGGACCGACCGCCACACCGGACATTGGCTCCGACCGCCACGCTCGACTTTGGGACCGACGGTCACCCCGGACCTTGGTTCCAACCGCCACCCCGGACCATGGTTCAGACTGGCACCCCGGACCTTGGGTCGATCCGCCAGCCCGGAACTTGGTTCTGACCGCCACGCCGGACCTTGTGTCCGACCGCCACGCTGGACATTGGTTCCGGCTGCCACCCCATTCCTTGATTCCAGCCTCGACCCCAGACCTTGATTCCGAACGCCACCCCTGACCTTGGTTCCGGCAGCCACCCTGGATCTTGGTTCTGGCCGCCACCCCGGACCTTGGTTCCGGCCGCCACCCCGGATCGTGGGTCCGGCGGCCACCCCGGACCTTGGCCCCGACCACCACCCCGGACCTTGCTCCCGATCTTCACCCCGGACCTTGGGCCCAGCCGCCACCCCGGACCTTGGGCCCGACTGGCACACCGGACCATGGGCCCGACCGCCACCCCGGACCTCGGTTCCGACCGCCACCCCGGACCTTGGTTCCCACCGCCACCCCAGATCTTGGTTCCGACCGCCACCCCGGACCTTGGGTCCAGCCGCCACCCTGGACCTTGGGCCCGACCGCCACAACGGACCTTAGGCCCGACTGCCACCCGGGATCTTGGTACCGACTGCCACCCCGGACCTTGGTTCCGACCACCACCCCGGACGTTGGGTCCGACCGCCACGCCCGACCTTGGGACCGACCGTCACCACGGACCTTGGTTCCGACCGCCACCCCGGACCTTGGTTCCGACTGCCACCCCGGACCTTGGTTTCGACCGCCGCGCCGGTCCTTGTTTCACACTGCCACCCCAGACCTCAGTTCCAACCGCGACCCCAGACCTTGGTTCCAACCGCCACCCTGGACGTTGGACCCGAAAACCACCCGGGATCTTGATACCGACCGCCACCCCAGACCTTGGTTCCGACCACCACCCCGGACGTTGGGACCGACCGCCACACCGGACATTGGCTCCGACCGCCACGCTCGACTTTGGGACCGACGGTCACCCCGGACCTTGGTTCCGACCGCCACCCCGGACCATGGTTCCGACTGGCACCCCGGACCTTGGGTCGATCCGCCAGCCCGGAACTTGGTTCCGACCGCCACGCCGGACCTTATTTCAAACCGCCAGCCCGGACCTCGGTTCCGAAGGCCACCCCGGGCTTGGTTCCAACCGCCGCCCCGGACCTCGGATTTAACCGCGACCCCGGACCTTGGTTCCGACCGCCACCCCGGACCTTGGTTCCGGCTGCCAGACCTTGGGTCCAGCCGCCGGACCTTGGGTCCGACCCCCACCCCGGACCTTGTGTCCGACCGCCACGCTGGACATTGGTTCCGGCCGCCACCCCATTCCTTGGTTCCAGCCTCTACCCCAGACCTTGTTTCCGAACGCCACCCCTGACCTTGGTTCCGGCAGCCACCCCGGACGTTGGGCCCGACTGGCACCGGGGATCTTGGTACCGACCGCCACCCCGGACCTTGGTTCCGACCACCACTCCGGACCTTGGGTCCGACCACCACCACGGACGTTGGGTCCGACCGACACGTGCGACCTTGGGACCGACTATCACCCCGGACATTGGTTCCGACTGCCACCCCGGACCACAGTTCCGACGGCCACGCCGGACCTCGGGTCCGACCGCCACGCTGGACCTTAGGCCTGACTGCCACTCCGGACCTTGGGCCCGACCGCCACCCCAGACCTTGGTTCCGACCACCACCCCGGACATTGGGCCCCGACCGCCACCCGGGATCTTGGTACCGACCGCCACCCCGGACCTTGGTTCCGACCACCACCCTAGACCTTGGGTCCGACCGCCACACCGGACCTTGGGCCCGACCGCCAAACCGGACCTTAGGCCCGACTGCCACCCCGGACCTTGGGCCCGACCGCCACGACAGACCATGGTTCTGACCGCCACCCGAGACGTTGGACCCGAACGCCACCCGGGATCTTGATACCGACCGCTACCCCGGACCTTGGTTCAGACCACCACCCCAGACCTTGGGACCGACCGCCACACCGCACGTTGGGTCCGACCGCCACGCTCGACCGTGGGACCGACCGTCACCCCAGACCTTGGTTCCGACCGCCACCCCGGACCATGGTTCCGACTGGCACCCCGGACCTTGGGCCGATCCGCCAGCCTGGATCTTGGTTCAGAACGCCACGCCGGACCTTATTTCAAACCGCCACCCCCGACCTTGGTTCCGGCCGCCACCATGGACCTTGGTTCTGGCCGCCACCCGGGACCCTGGTTCCGGCCGCCACCCCGGACCTTGGGTCCGGCGGCCACCCCGGACCTTGGCCCCGACCACCACCCCGGACCTTGGGCCCGATCTTCACCCCGGACCTTGGGCCCAGCCGCCACCTCGGACCTTGGGCCCGACTGGCACACCGGACCCATGGGCCCGACCGCCACCCCGGACCTCGGTTCCGACCGCCACCCCGGACCTCGGTTCCGACCGCCACCCCGGACCTTGGTTCCAACCACCACCCCAGATCTTGGTTCCGACCGCCACCCCAGACCTTGGGTCCAGCCGCCACCCTGGACCTTGGGCCCAACCGCCACAAAGGACCTTAGGCCCGACTGCCACCCGGGATCTTGGTACCGACTGCCACCCCGGACCTTGGTTCCGACCACCACCCCGGACGTTGGGTCCGACCGCCACGCCCGACCTTGGGACCGACCGTCACCACGGACCTTGGTTCCGACCGCCACCCCGGACCTTGGTTCCGAATGCCACCCCGGACCTTGGTTCCGACCGCCACGCCGGTCCTTGTTTCAAACCGCCACCCCGGACCTCAGTTCCAACCGCCACCCCAGATCTTGATACCGACCGCCACCCCGGAACTTGGTTCCGACCACCACTCCGGACGTTGGGACCGACCGCCACAACGGACATTGGCTCCGACCGCCACGCTCGACTTTGGGACCGACGGTCAACCCGGACCTTGGTTCCGACCGCCACCCCGGACCATGGTTCCGACTGGCACCCCGGACGTTGGGACCGACCGCCACAACGGACATTGGCTCCGACCGCCATGCTTGACTTTGGGACCGACGGTCAACCCGGAACATGGTTCCGACCGCCACGCCGGGCCTTATTTCAAACCGCCACCCCGGACCTCGGTTCCAACCGCCACCCCGGACCTCGGTTCCAACCACCACCCCGGACATTGTATCCGGCCAACACCCCGGACCTTGGGCCTGACCGCCACCCCGGACCTTGGGCCTGACCACCACGCCGGACCTTAGGCCTGACTGCCACCCCAGACCTTGGGCCCGACCGTCACCCCAGACCTTGGTTCCGACAGCCACCCCGGACGTTGGGCCCGACTGGCACCCGGGATCTTGGTACCGACCGCCACCCCGGACCTTGGTTCCGACCACCACTCCGGACCTTGGGTCCGACCACCACCACGGACGTTGGGTCCGACCGACACGTGCGACCTTGGGACCGACTATCACCCCGGACATTGGTTCCGACTGCCACCCCGGACCACAGTTCCGACGGCCACGCCGGACCTCGGGTCCGACCGCCACGCTGGACCTTAGGCCTGACTGCCACTCCGGACCTTGGGCCCGACCGCCACCCCAGACCTTGGTTCCGACCACCACCCCGGACATTGGGCCCCGACCGCCACCCGGGATCTTGGTACCGACCGCCACCCCGGACCTTGGTTCCGACCACCACCCTAGACCTTGGGTCCGACCGCCACACCGGACCTTGGGCCCGACCGCCAAACCGGACCTTAGGCCCGACTGCCACCCCGGACCTTGGGCCCGACCGCCACGACAGACCATGGTTCTGACCGCCACCCGAGACGTTGGACCCGAACGCCACCCGGGATCTTGATACCGACCGCCACCCCGGACCTTGGTTCAGACCACCACCCCAGACCTTGGGACCGACCGCCACACCGCACGTTGGGTCCGACCGCCACGCTCGACCGTGGGACCGACCGTCACCCCAGACCTTGGTTCCGACCGCCACCCCGGACCATGGTTCCGACTGGCACCCCGGACCTTGGGCCGATCCGCCAGCCTGGATCTTGGTTCAGAACGCCACGCCGGACCTTATTTCAAACCGCCACCCCAGACCTCGGTTCCAACCGCCACCCTGGACCTCGGTTCCAACCGCCACCCCGGACATTGGATCCGGCCATCACCCCGGACCTTGGGCCTGACCGCCACCCCGGACCTTAGGCCCGACTGCCACCCCAGACCTTGGGCCCGATCTTCACCCCGGACCTTGGGCCCAGCCGCCACCACGGACATTGGGTCCGACCGCCACGCCCGACCTTGGGACCGACCGTCACCCCGGACCTTGGTTCCGACCGCCACCTTCGACCATGGTTCCGACTGGCACCCCGAACCTTGGGTTGATCCGCCACCCCGGACCCTGGTTCCGACTGCCACCCTGGACCGTGGTTCCGACAGCCACGCCGGACCTTGTTTCAAACCGCCACCCCGGACCTCGGTTCCGAAGGCCACCCCGGGCTTGGTTCCAACCGCCGCCCCGGACCTCGGTTCTAACCGCGATCCCGGACATTGGTTCCGACCGCCACACCGGACCTTGGTTCCAGCCGCCAGACCTTGGGTCCAGCCGCCGGACCTTGGGTCCGACCCCCACCCCGGACCTTGTGTCTGGCCGCCACGCTGGACATTGGTTCCGGCTGCCACCCCATTCCTTGGTTCCAGCCTCTACCCCAGACCTTGTTTCCGAACGCCACCCCTGACCTTGGTTCCGGCAGCCACCCTGGATCTTGGTTCCGGCCGCCACCCCGGACCTTGGGTCCGGCGGCCACCCCGGACCTTGGCCCCGACCACCACCCCGGACCTTGGGCCCGATCTTCACCACGGACCTTGGGTCCAGCCGCCACCCCGGACCTTGGGCCCGACTGGCACACCGGACCCATGGGCCCGACCGCCACCCCGGACCTCGGTTCCGACCGCCACCCCGGACCTTGGTTCCCACCGCCACCCCAGATCTTGGTTCCGACCGCCACCCCGGACCTCGGTTCCGACCGCCACCCCGGACCTTGGTTCCCACCGCCACCCCAGATCTTGGTTCCGACCGCCACCCCGGACCTTGGGTCCAGCCGCCACCCTGGACCTTGGGCCCGACCGCCACAACGGACCTTAGGCCCGACTGCCACCCGGGATCTTGGTACCGACTGCCACCCCGGACCTTGGTTCCGACCACTACCCCGGACGTTGGGTCCGACCGCCACGCCCGACCTTGGGACCGACCGTCACCACGGACCTTGGTTCCGACCGCCACCCCGGACCTTGGTTCCGACCACCACCCCAGACGTTGGGACCGACCGCCACACCGGACATTGGCTCCGACCGCCACGCTCGACTTTGGGACCGACGGTCACCCCGGACCTTGGTTCCAACCGCCACCCCGGACCATGGTTCAGACTGGCACCCCGGACCTTGGGTCGATCCCCCAGCCCGGAACTTGGTTCTGACCGCCACGCTGGACATTGGTTCCGGCTGCCACCCCATTCCTTGATTCCAGCCTCGACCCCAGACCTTGATTCCGAACGCCACCCCTGACCTTGGTTCCGGCAGCCACCCTCTATCTTGGTTCTGGCCGCCACCCCGGACCTTGGTTCCGGCCGCCACCCCGGATCGTGGGTCCGGCGGCCACCCCGGACCTTGGCCCCGACCACCACCCCGGACCTTGGGCCCGATCTTCACCCCGGACCTTGGGCCCAGCCGCCACCCCGGACCTTGGGCCCGACTGGCACACCGGACCATGGGCCCGACCGCCACCCCGGACCTCGGTTCCGACCGCCACCCCGGACCTTGGTTCCCACCGCCACCCCAGATCTTGGTTCCGACCGCCACCCCGGACCTTGGGTCCAGCCGCCACCCTGGACCTTGGGCCCGACCGCCACAACGGACCTTAGGCCCGACTGCCACCCGGGAATTTGGTACCGACTGCCACCCCGGACCTTGGTTCCGACCACCACCCCGGACGTTGGGTCCGACCGCCACGCCCGACCTTGGGACCGACCGTCACCACGGACCTTGGTTCCGACCGCCACCCCGGACCTTGGTTCCGACTGCCACCCCGGACCTTGGTTTCGACCGCCGCGCCGGTCCTTGTTTCAAACTGCCACCCCAGACCTCAGTTCCAACCGCGACCCCAGACCTTGGTTCCAACCGCCACCCTGGACGTTGGACCCGAAAACCACCCGGGATCTTGATACCGACCGCCACCCCAGACCTTGGTTCCGACCACCACCCCGGACGTTGGGACCGACCGCCACACCGGACATTGGCTCCGACCGCCACGCTCGACTTTGGGACCGACGGTCACCCCGGACCTTGGTTCCGACCGGCACCCCGGACCATGGTTCCGACTGGCACCCCGGACCTTGGGTCGATCCGCCAGCCCGGAACTTGGTTCCGACCGCCACGCCGGACCTTATTTCAAACCGCCAGCCCGGACCTCGGTTCCGAAGGCTACCCCGGGCTTGGTTCCAACCGCCGCCCCGGACCTCGGATCTAACCGCGACCCCGGACCTTGGTTCCGACCGCCACCCCGGACCTTGGTTCCGGCTGCCAGACCTTGGGTCCAGCCGCCGGACCTTGGGTCCGACCCCCACCCCGGACCTTGTGTCCGACCGCCACGCTGGACATTGGTTCCGGCCGCCACCCCATTCCTTGGTTCCAGCCTCTACCCCAGACCTTGTTTCCGAACGCCACCCCTGACCTTGGTTCCGGCAGCCACCCTGGACCTTGGTTCTGGCCGCCACCCCGGACCATGGTTCCGGCCGCCACCCCGGATCTTGGGTCCGGCGGCCACCCCGGACCTTGGCCCCGACCGCCACCCCCGATCTTGGTTGCGGCCGCCACCATGGACCTTGGTTCTGGCCGCCACCCCGGACCCTGGTTCCGGCCGCCACCTCGGACCTTGGGTCCGGCGGCCACCCCGGACCTTGGCCCCGACCACCACCCCGGACCTTGGGCCCGATCTTCACCCCGGACCTTGGGCCCAGCCGCCACCCCGGACCTTGGGCCCGACTGGCACACCGGACCATGGGCCCGACCGCCACCCCGGACCTCGGTTCCGACCGCCACCCCGGACCTTGGTTCCCACCGCAACCCCAGATCTTGGTTCCGACCGCCACCCCGGACATTGGGTCCAGCCGCCACCCTGGACCTTGGGCCCGACCGCCACAACGGACCTTAGGCCCGACTGCCACCCGGAATCTTGGTACCGACTGCCACCCCGGACCTTGGTTCCGACCACCACCCCGGACGTTGGGTCCGACCGCCACGCCCGACCTTGGGACCGACCGTCACCACGGACCTTGGTTCCGACCACCACCCCGGACCTTGGTTCCGACTGCCACCCCGGACCTTGGTTCCGACCGCCACGACGGTCCTTGTTTCAAACCGCCACGACGGTCCTTGTTTCAAACCGCCACCCCAGACCTCAGTTCCAACCGAGACCCCAGACCTTGGTTCCAACCGCCACCATGGACGTTGGACACGAAAACCACCCGGGATCTTGATACCGACCGCCACACCGGACATTGGCTCCGACCGCCACGCTCGACTTTGGGACCGACGGTCACCCCGGACCTTGGTTCCGACCGCCTCCCCGGACCATGGTTCCGACTGGCACCCCGGACCTTGGGTCGATCCGCCAGCCCGGAACTTGGTTCCGACCGCCACGCCGGACCTTATTTCAAACCGCCACCCCGGACCTCGGTTCCAACCGCCACCCCGGACATCGGTTCCAACCACCACCCCGGACATTGTATCCGGCCAACACCCCGGACCTTGGGCCTGACCGCCACACCGGACCTTAGGCCTGACTGCTACCCCCGGCCTTGGGCCCGACCGTCACCCCAGACCTTGGTTCCGACCGCCACCCCGGACGTTGGGCCCGACCGCCACCCGGGATCTTGGTACCGACCGCCACCCCGGACCTTGGTTCCGACCACCACTCCGGACCTTGGGTCCGACCACCACCACGGACGTTGGGTCCGACCGCCACGTGCGACCTTGGGACCGACCGTCACCCCGGACCTTGGTTCCGACTGCCACCCCGGACCACAGTTCCGACGGCCACGCCGGACCTCGGGTCCGACCGCCACGCCGGACCTTAGGCCTGACTGCCACTCCGGACCTTGGGCCCGACCGCCACCCCAGACCTTGGTTCCGACCACCACCCCGGACTTTGGGCCCCGACCGCCACCCGGGATCTTGGTACCGACCGCCACCCCGGTCCTTGGTTCCGACCACCACCCCAGACCTTGGGTCCGACCGCCACACCGGACATTATTTCAAACCGCCAGCCCGGACCTCGGTTCCGAAGGCCACCCCGGGCTTGGTTCCAACCGCCGCCCCGGACCTCGGTTCTAACCGCGACCCCGGACCTTGGTTCCGACCGCCACCCCGGACCTTGGTTCCGGCTGCCAGACCTTGGGTCCAGCCGCCGGACCTTGGGTCCGACCCCCACCCCGGACCTTGTGTCCGACCGCCACGCTGGACATTGGTTCCGGCCGCCACCCCATTCCTTGGTTCCAGCCTATACCCCAGACCTTGTTTCCGAACGCCACCCCTGACCTTGGTTCCGGCAGCCACCCTGGACCTTGGTTCTGGCCGCCACCCCGGACCTTGGTTCCGGCCGCCACCCGGATCCTGGGTCCGGCGGCCACCCCGGACCTTGGCCCCGACCGCCACCCCCGATCTTGGTTGCGGCCGCCACCATGGACCTTGGTTCTGGCCGCCACCCCGGACCCTGGTTCCGGCCGCCACCTCGGACCTTGGGTCCGGCGGCCAGGCCGGACCTTGGCCCCGACCACCACCCCAGACCTTGGGCCCGATCTTCACCCCGGACCTTGGGCCCAGCCGCCACCCCGGACCTTGGGCCCGACTGGCACACCGGACCATGGGCCCGACCGCCACCCCGGACCTCGGTTCCGACCGCCACCCCGGACCTTGGTTCCCACCGCCACCCCAGATCTTGGTTCCGACCGCCACCCCGGACATTGGGTCCAGCCGCCACCCTGGACCTTGGGCCCGACCGCCACAACGGACCTTAGGCCCGACTGCCACCCGGGATCTTGGTACCGACTGCCACCCCGGACCTTGGTTCCGACCACCACCCCGGACATTGGGTCCGACCGCCACGCCCGACCTTGGGACCGACCGTCACCACGGACCTTGGTTCCGACCACCACCCCAGACCTTGGGACCGACCGCCACACCGCACGTTGGGTCCGACCGCCACGCTCGACCGTAGGACCGACCGTCACCCCAGACCTTGGTTCCGACCGCCACCCCGGACCATGGTTCCGACTGGCACCCCGGACCTTGGGCTGATCCGCCAGCCTGGATCTTGGTTCCGACCGCCACGCCGGACCTTATTTCAAACCGCCACCCCGGACCTCGGTTCCAACCGCCACCCCGGACCTCGGTTCCAACCGCCACCCCGGACATTGGATCCGGCCATCACCCCGGACCTTGGGCCTGACCGCCACCCCGGACCTTAGGCCCGACTGCCACCCCAGACCTTGGGCCCGACCGTCACCCCAGACCTTGGTTCCGACCGCCACCCTGGACGTTGGACCCGACCGCCACCACGGACGTTGGGACCGACCGTCACCCCGGACCTTGGTTCCGACTGCCACCCCGGACCACAGTTCCGATGGCCACGCCAGACCTCGGGTCCGACCGCCACGCCGGACCTTAGGCCTGACTGCCACTCCGGACCTTGGGCCCGACCGCCACCCCAGACGTTGGTTCTGACCACCACCCCGGACTTTGGGCCCTGACCGCCACCCGGGATCTTGGTAACGACCGCCACCCCGGACCTTGGTTCCGACCACCACCCCAGACCTTGGGTCCGACCGCCACACCGGACCTTGGGCCCGACCGCCAAACCGCACGTTGGGTCCGACCACCACGCTCGACCGTGGGACCGACCGTCACCCCGGACCTTGGTTCCGACCGCCACCTTCGACCATGGTTCCGACTGGCACCCCGAACCTTGGGTCGATCCGTCACCCCGGACCTTGGTTCCGACCGCCACCTTCGACCATGGTTCCGACTGGCACCCCGAACCTTGGGTCGATCCGCCACCCTGGACCGTGGTTCCGACAGCCACGCCGGACCTTGTTTCAAACCGCCACCCCGGATCTCGGTTCCGAAGGCCACCCCGGGCTTGGTTCCAACCGCCGCCCTGGACCTCGGATCTAACCGCGACCCCGGACATTGGTTCCGACCACCACCCCGGACCTTGGTTCCGGCCGCCAGACCTTGGGTCCTGCCGCCAGACCTTGGGTCCGACCCCCACCCCGGACCTTGTGTCCGACCGCCACGCTGGACATTGGTTCCGGCCGCCACCCCATTCCTTGGTTCCAGCCTCTACCCCAGACTTTGTTTCCGAACGCCACCCCTGACCTTGGTTCCGGCAGCCACCCTGGACCTTGGTTCTGGCCGCCACCCCGCACCTTGGTTCCGGCCGCCACCCCGGATCTTGGGTCCGGCGGCCACCCCGGACCTTGGCCCCGACCGCCACCCCCGACCTTGGTTCCGGCCGCCACCATGGACCTTGGTTCTGGCCGCCACCCGGGACCCTGGTTCCGGCCGCCACCCCGGACCTTGGGTCCGGCGGCCACCCCGGACCTTGGCCCCGACCACCACCCCGGACCTTGGGCCCGATCTTCACCCTGGACCTTGGGCCCAGCAGCCACCCCGGACCTTGGGCCTGACTGGCACACCGGACCCATGGGCCCGACCGCCACCCCGGACCTCGGTTCCGACCGCCACACCGGACCTCGGTTCCGACCGCCACCCTGGACCTTGGTTCCCACCACCACCCCAGATCTTGGTTCCGACCGCCACCCCGGACCTTGGGTCCAGCCGCCACCCTGGACCTTGGGCCCGACCGCCACAAAGGACCTTAGGCCCGACTGCCACCCGGGATCTTGGTACCGACTGCCACCCCGGACCTTGGTTCCGACCACCACCCCGGATGTTGGGTCCGATCGCCACGCCCGACCTTGGGACCGACCGTCACCACGGACCTTGGTTCCGACCGCCACCCCGGACCTTGGTTCCGAATGCCACCCCGGACCTTGGTTCCGACCGCCACGCCGGTCCTTGTTTCAAACTGCCAACCCGGATCTCAGTTCCAACCGCCACCCCAGACCTTGGTTCCAACCGCCACCCTGGACGTTGGACCCGAAAACCACCCGGGATCTTGATACCGACCGCCACCCCGGACCTTGGTTCCGACCACCACCCCGGACGTTGGGACCGACCGCCACACCGGACATTGGCTCCGACCGCCACGCTCGACTTTGGGACCGACGGTCACCCTGGACCTTGGTTCCGACCGCCGCCCCGGACCATGGTTCCGACTGGCACCCCGGACCTTGGGTCGATCCGCCAGCCCGGAACTTGGTTCCGACCGCCACGCCGGACCTTGTGTCCGATCTTCACCCCGGACCTTGGGCCCAGCCGCCACCCCGGACCTTGGGCCCGACTGGCACACCGGAGCATGGGCCCGACCGCCACCTCGGACCTCGGTTCCGACCGCCACCCCGGACCTTGGTTCCCACCGCCACCCCAGATCTTGGTTCCGACCGCCACCCCGGACATTGGGTCCAGCCGCCACCCTGGACCTTGGGCCCGACCGACACAACGGACCTTAGGCCCGACTGCCACCCGGGATCTTGGTACCGACTGCCACCCCGGACCTTGGTTCCGACCACCACCCCGGACGTTGGGTCCGACCGCCACGCCCGACCTTGGGACCGACCGTCACCACGGACCTTGGTTCCGACCGCCACCCCGGACCTTGGTTCCGACTGCCACCCCGGACCTTGGTTCCGACCGCCACGCCGGTCCTTGTTTCAAACCGCCACCCCGGACCTCAGTTCCAACCGCGACCCCAGACCTTGGTTCCAACCGCCACCCTGGACGTTGGACCCGAAAACCACCCGGGATCTTGATACCGACCGCCACCCCGGACCTTGGTTCCGACCACCACCCCGGACGTTGGGACCGACCGCCACACCGGACATTGGCTCCGACCGCCACGCTCGACTTTGGGACCGACGGTCACCCCGGACCTTGGTTCTGACCGCCTCCCCGGACCATGGTTCCGACTGGCACCCCGGACCTTGGGTCGATCCGCCAGCCCGGAACTTGGTTCCGACCGCCACGCCGGACCTTATTTCAAACCGCCACCCCGGACCTCGGTTCCAACCGCCACCCCGGACCTCGGTTCCAACCACCACCCCGGACATTGTATCCGGCCAACACCCCGGACCTTGGGCCTGACCGCCACACCGGACCTTAGGCCTGACTGCTACCCCAGACCTTGGGCCCGACCGTCACCCCAGACCTTGGTTCCGACCGCCACCCCGGACGTTGGGCCCGACCGCCACCCGGGATCTTGGTACCGACCGCCACCCCGGACCTTGGTTCCGACCACCACTCCGGACCTTGGGTCCGACCACCACCACGGACGTTGGGTCCGACCGCCACGTGCGACCTTGGGACCGACCGTCACCCCGGACCTTGGTTCTGACTGCCACCCCGGACCACAGTTCCGACGGCCACGCCGGACCTCGGGTCCGACCGCCACGCCGGACCTTAGGCCTGACTGCCACTCCGGACCTTGGGCCCGACCGCCACCCCAGACCTTGGTTCCGACCACCACCCCGGACTTTGGGCCCCGACCGCCACCCGGGATCTTGGTACCGACCGCCACCCCGGACCTTGGTTCCGACCACCACCCCAGACCTTGGGTCCGACCGCCACACCGGACCTTGGGCCCGACCGCCAAACCGGACCTTAGGCCCGACCGCCAAACTGGACCTTGGGCCCGACCGCCACGACAGACCTTGTTTCTGACCGCCACCCCGGACGTTGGACCCGAACGCCACCCGGGATCTTGATACCGACCGCCCCCCCGGACCTTGGTTCCGACCACCACCCCAGACCTTGGGACCGACCGCCACACCGCACGTTGGGTCCGACCGCCACGCTCGACCGTAGGACCGACCGTCACCCCAGACCTTGGTTCCGACCGCCACCCCGGACCATGGTTCCGACTGGCACCCCGGACCTTGGGCCGATCCGCCAGCCTGGATCTTGGTTCCGACCGCCACGCCGGACCTTATTTCAAACCGCCACCCCGGACCTCGGTTCCAACCGCCACCCCGGACCTCGGTTCCAACCGCCACCCCGGACATTGGATCCGGCCATCACCCCGGACCTTGGGCCTGACCGCCACCCCGGACCTTAGGCCCGACTGCCACCCCAGACCTTGGGCCCGACCGTCACCCCAGACCTTGGTTCCGACCGCCACCCTGGACGTTGGACCCGACCGCCACCACGGACGTTGGGACCGACCGTCACCCCGGACCTTGGTTCCGACTGCCACCCCGGACCACAGTTCCGATGGCCACGCCAGACCTCGGGTCCGACCGCCACGCCGGACCTTAGGCCTGACTGCCACTCCGGACCTTGGGCCCGACCGCCACCCCAGACGTTGGTTCTGACCACCACCCCGGACTTTGGGCCCCGACCGCCACCCGGGATCTTGGTAACGACCGCCACCCCGGACCTTGGTTCCGACCACCACCCCAGACCTTGGGTCCGACCGCCACACCGGACCTTGGGCCCGACCGCCAAACCGCACGTTGGGTCCGACCACCACGCTCGACCGTGGGACCGACCGTCACCCCGGACCTTGGTTCCGACCGCCACCTTCGACCATGGTTCCGACTGGCACCCCGAACCTTGGGTCGATCCGCCACCCCGGACCTTGGTTCCGACTGCCACCCTGGACCGTGGTTCCGACAGCCACGCCGGACCTTGTTTCAAACCGCCACCCCGGATCTCGGTTCCGAAGGCCACCCCGGGCTTGGTTCCAACCGCCGCCCTGGACCTCGGATCTAACCGCGACCCCGGACATTGGTTCCGACCACCACCCCGGACATTGGTTCCGGCCGCCAGACCTTGGGTCCTGCCGCCAGACCTTGGGTCCGACCCCCACCCCGGACCTTGTGTCCGACCGCCACGCTGGACATTGGTTCCGGCCGCCACCCCATTCCTTGGTTCCAGCCTCTACCCCAGACTTTGTTTCCGAACGCCACCCCTGACCTTGGTTCCGGCAGCCACCCTGGACCTTGGTTCTGGCCGCCACCCCGCACCTTGGTTACGGCCGCCACCCCGGATCTTGGGTCCGGCGGCCACCCCGGACCTTGGCCCCGACCGCCACCCCCGACCTTGGTTCCGGCCGCCACCATGGACCTTGGTTCTGGCCGCCACCCGGGACCCTGGTTCCGGCCGCCACCCCGGACCTTGGGTCCGGCGGCCACCCCGGACCTTGGCCCTGACCACCACCCCGGACCTTGGGCCCGATCTTCACCCCGGACCTTGGGCCCAGCCGCCACCCCGGACCTTGGGCCTGACTGGCACACCGGACCCATGGGCCCGACCGCCACCCCGGACCTCGGTTCCGACCGCCACACCGGACCTCGGTTCCGACCGCCACCCTGGACCTTGGTTCCCACCACCACCCCAGATCTTGGTTCCGACCGCCACCCCGGACCTTGGGTCCAGCCGCCACCCTGGACCTTGGGCCCGACCGCCACAAAGGACCTTAGGCCCGACTGCCACCCGGGATCTTGGTACCGACTGCCACCCCGGACCTTGGTTCCGACCACCACCCCGGATGTTGGGTCCGACCGCCACGCCCGACCTTGGGACCGACCGTCACCACGGACCTTGGTTCCGACCGCCACCCCGGACCTTGGTTCCGAATGCCACCCCGGACCTTGGTTCCGACCGCCACGCCGGTCCTTGTTTCAAACTGCCAACCCGGACCTCAGTTCCAACCGCCACCCCAGACCTTGGTTCCAACCGCCACCCTGGACGTTGGACCCGAAAACCACCCGGGATCTTGATACCGACCGCCACCCCGGACCTTGGTTCCGACCACCACTCCGGACGTTGGGACCGACCGCCACAACGGACATTGGCTCCGACCGCCACGCTCGACTTTGGGACCGACGGTCAACCCGGACCTTGGTTCCGACCGCCACCCCGGACCATGGTTCCGACTGGCACCCCGGACGTTGGGACCGACCGCCACAACGGACATTGGCTCCGACCGCCATGCTCGACTTTGGGACCGACGGTCAACCCGGAACATGGTTCCGACCGCCACGCCGGGCCTTATTTCAAACCGCCACCCCGGACCTCGGTTCCAACCGCCACCCCGGACCTCGGTTCCAACCAGCACCCCGGACATTGTATCCGGCCAACACCCCGGTCCTTGGGCCTGACCGCCACCCCGGAGCTTGGGCCTGACCGCCACCCCGGACCTTAGGCCTGACTGCCACCCCAGACCTTGGGCCCGACCGTCACCCCAGACCTTGGTTCCGACAGCCACCCCGGACGTTGGGCCCGACTGGCACCCGGGATCTTGGTACCGACCGCCACCCCGGACCTTGGTTCCGACCACTACTCCGGACCTTGGGTCCGACCACCACCACGGACGTTGGGTCCGACCGACACGTGCGACCTTGGGACCAACTATCACCCCGGACATTGGTTCCGACTGCCACCCCGGACCACAGTTCCGACGGCCACGCCGGACCTCGGGTCCGACCGCCACGCTGGACCTTAGGCCTGACTGCCACTCCGGACCTTGGGCCCGACCGCCACCCCAGACCTTGGTTCCGACCACCACCCCAGACCTTGGGTCCGACCGCCATACCGGACCTTAGGCCCGACTGCCACCCTGGACCTTGGGCCCGACCGCCACGACAGACCATGGTTCTGACCGCCACCCCGGACGTTGGACCCGAACGCCACCCGGGATCTTGATACCGACCGCCACCCCGGACCTTGGTTCAGACCACCACCCCAGACCTTGGGACCGACCGCCACACCGCACGTTGGGTCCGACCGCCACGCTCGACCGTGGGACCGACCGTCACCCCAGACCTTGGTTCCGACCGCCACCCCGGACCATGGTTCCGACTGGCACCCCGGACCTTGGGCCGATCCGCCAGCCTGGATCTTGGTTCAGAACGCCACGCCGGACCTTATTTCAAACCGCCACCCCAGACCTCGGTTCCAACCGCCACCCTGGACCTCGGTTCCAACCGCCACCCCGGACATTGGATCCGGCCATCACCCCAGACCTTGGTTCCGACCACCACCACGGACGTTGGGTCCGACCGCCACGCCCGACCTTGGGACCGACCGTCACCCCGGACCTTGGTTCCGACCGCCACCTTCGACCATGGTTCCGACTGGCACCCCGAACCTTGGGTCGATCCGCCACCCTGGACCGTGGTTCCGACAGCCACGCCGGACCTTGTTTCAAAGCGCCACCCCGGACCTCGGTTCCGAAGGCCACCCCGGGCTTGGTTCCAACCGCCGCCCCGGACCTCGGTTCTAACCGCGATCCCGGACATTGGTTCCGACCGCCACCCCGGACCTTGGTTCCAGCCGCCAGACCTTGGGTCCAGCCGCCGGACCTTGGGTCCGACCCCCACCCCGGACCTTGTGTCCGACCGCCACGCTGGACATTGGTTCCGGCCGCCACCCCATTCCTTGGTTCCAGCCTCTACCCCAGACCTTGTTTCCGAACGCCACCCCTGACCTTGGTTCCGGCAGCCACCCTGGATCTTGGTTCCGGCCGCCACCCCGGACCTTGGGTCCGGCGGCCACCCCGGACCTTGGCCCCGACCACCACCCCGGACCTTGGGCCCGATCTTCACCACGGACCTTGGGTCCAGCCGCCACCCCGGACCTTGGGCCCGACTGGCACACCGGACCCATGGGCCCGACCGCCACCCCGGACCTCGGTTCCGACCGCCACCCCGGACCTTGGTTCCCACCGCCACCCCGGATCTTGGTTCCGACCGCCACCCCGGACCTCGGGTCCAGCCGCCACCCTGGACCTTGGGCCCGACCGCCACAACGGACCTTAGGCCCGACTGCCACCCGGGATCTTGGTTCCGACTGCCACCCCGGACCTTGGTTCCGACCACCACCCCGGACGTTGGGTCCGACCGCCACGCCCGACCTTGGGACCGACCGTCACCACGGACCTTGGTTCTGACCGCCACCCCGGACCTTGGTTCCGACCACCACCCCGGACGTTGGGACCGACCGACACACCGGACATTGGCTCCGACCGCCACGCTCGACTTTGGGACCGACGGTCACCCCGGACCTGGGTTCCAACCGCCACCCCGGACCATGGTTCCGACTGGCACCCGGGACCTTCGGTCGATCCGCCAGCCCGGAACTTGGTTCCGACCGCCACGCCGGACCTGGTGTCCGACCGCCACGCTGGACATTGGTTCCGGCCGCCACCCCATTCCTTGATTCCAGCCTCTACCCCAGACCTTGATTCCGAACGCCACCCCTGACCTTGGTTCCGGCAGCCACCCTGGATCTTGGTTCTGGCCGCCACCCCGGACCTTGGTTCCGGCCGCCACCCCGGATCTTGGGTCCGGCGGCCACCCCGGACCTTGGCCCCGACCGCCACCCCCGACCTTGGTTCCGGCCGCCACCATGGACCTTGGTTTTGGCCGCCACCCCGGACCCTGGTTCCGGCCGCCACCTCGGACCTTGGGTCCGGCGGCCACCCCGGACCTTGGCCCCGACCACCACCCCGGACCTTGGGCCCGATCTTCACCGCGGACCTTGGGCCCGACTGGCACACCGGACCATGGGCCCGACCGCCACCCCGGAACTCGGTTCCGACCGTCACCCCGGACGTTGGTTCCCACCGCCACCCCAGATCTTGGTTCCGACCGCCACCCCGGACCTTGGGCCCGACCGCCACAACGGACCTTAGGCCCGACTGCCACCCGGGATCTTGGTACCGACTGCCACCCCGGACCTTGGTTCCGACCACCACCCCGGACGTTGGGTCCGACCGCCACGCCCGACCTTGGGACCGACCGTCACCACGGACCTTGGTTCCGACCGCCACCCCGGACCTTGGTTCCGAATGCCACCCCGGACCTTGGTTTCGACCGCCGCGCCGGTCCTTGTTTCAAACTGCCACCCCAGACCTCAGTTCCAACCGCGACCCCAGACCTTGGTTCCAACCGCCACCCTGGACGTTGGACCCGAAAACCACCCGGGAACTTGATACCGACCGCCACCCCAGACCTTGGTTCCGACCACCACCCCGGACGTTGGGACCGACTGCCACACCGGACATTGGCTCCGACCGCCACGCTCGACTTTGGGACCGACGGTCACCCCGGACCTTGGTTCCGACCGCCACCCCGGACCATGGTTCCGACTGGCACCCCGGACCTTGGGTCGATCCGCCAGCCCGGAACTTGGTTCCGACCGCCACGCCGGACATTATTTCAAACCGCCAGCCCGGACCTCGGTTCTGAAGGCCACCCCGGGCTTGGTTCCAACCGCCGCCCCGGACCTCGGTTCTAACCGCGACCCCGGACCTTGGTTCCGACCGCCACCCCGGACCTTGGTTCCGGCTGCCAGACCTTGGGTCCAGCCGCCGGACCTTGGTTCCGACCCCCACCCCGGACCTTGTGTCCGACCGCCACGCTGGACATTGGTTCCGGCCGCCACCCCATTCCTTGGTTCCAGCCTCTACCCCAGACCTTGTTTCCGAACGCCACCCCTGACCTTGGTTCCGGCAGCCACCCTGGACCTTGGTTCTGGCCGCCACCCCGGACCTTGGTTCCGGCCGCCACCCCGGATCTTGGGTCCGGCGGCCACCCCGGACCTTGGCCCCGACCGCCACCCCCGATCTTGGTTGCAGCCGCCACCATGGACCTTGGTTCTGGCCGCCACCCCGGACCCTGGTTCCGGCCGCCACCTCGTACCTTGGGTCCGGCGGCCACTCCGGACCTTGGCCCCGACCACCACCCCGGACCTTGGGCCCGATTTTCACCCCGGACCTTGGGCCCAGCCGCCACCCCGGACCTTGGGCCCGACTGGCACACCGGACCATGGGCCCGACCGCCACCCCGGACCTCGGTTCCGACCGCCACCCCGGGCCTTGGTTCCCACCGCCACCCCAGATCTTGGTTCCGACCGCCACCCCGGACATTGGGTCCAGCCGCCACCCTGGACCTTGGGCCCGACCGCCACAACGGACCTTAGGCCCGACTGCCACCCGGGATCTTGGTACCGACTGCCACCCCGGACCTTGGTTCCGACCGCCACCCCGGACGTTGGGTCCGACCGCCACGCCCGACCTTGGGACCGACCGTCACCACGGACCTTGGTTCCGACCGCCACCCCGGACCTTGGTTCCGACTGCCACCCCGGACCTTGGTTCCGACCGCCACGCCGGTCCTTGTTTCAAACCGCCGCCCCAGACCTCAGTTCCAACCGCGACCCCAGACCTTGGTTCCAACCGCCACCCTGGACGTTGGACCCGGAAACCACCCGGGATCTTGATACCGACCGCCTCCCCGGACCTTGGTTCCGACCACCACGCCGGAGGTTGGGACCGACCGCCACACCGGACATTGGCTCCGACCGCCACGCTCGACTTTGGGACCGACGGTCACCCCGGACCTTGGTTCCGACCGCCACCCCGGACCATGGTTCCGACTGGCACCCCGGACCTTGGGTCGATCCGCCAGCCCGGAACTTGGTTCCGACCGCCACGCCGGACTTTGTGTCCGATCTTCACCCCGGACCTTGGGCCCAGCTGCCACCCCGGACCTTGGGCCCGACTGGCACACCGGAGCATGGGCCCGACCGCCACCACGGACCTCGGTTCCGACCGCCACCCCGGACCTTGGTTCCCACCGCTACCCCAGATCTTGGTTCCGACCGCCACCCCGGACATTGGGTCCAGCCGCCACCCTAGACCTTGGGCCCGACCGCCACAACGGACCTTAGGCCCGACTGCCACCCGGGATCTTGGTACCGACTGCCACCCCAGACCTTGGTTCCGACCACCACCCCGGACGTTGGGTCCGACCACCACGCCCGACCTTGGGACCGACCGTCACCACGGACCTTGGTTCCGACCGCCACCCCGGACCTTGGTTCCGACTGCCACCCCGGACCTTGGTTCCGACCGCCACGCCGGTCCTTTTTTCAAACCGCCACCCCAGACCTCAGTTCCAACCGCGACCCCAGACCTTGGTTCCAACCGCCACCCTGGACGTTGGACCCGAAAACCACCCGGGATCTTGATACCGACCGCCACCCCGGACCTTGGTTCCGACCACCACCCCGGACGTTGGGACCGACCGCCACACCGGACATTGGCTCCGACCGCCACGCTCGACATTGGGACCGACGGTCACCCCGGACCTTGGTTCCGACCGCCACCCCGGACCATGGTTCCGACTGGCACCCCGGACCTTGGGTCGATCCGCCAGCCCGGAACTTGGTTCCGACCGCCACGCCGGACCTTATTTCAAACCGCCACCCCGGACCTCGGTTCCAACCGCCACCCCGGACCTCGGTTCCAACCACCACCCCGGACATTGTATCCGGCCAACACCCCGGACCTTGGGCCTGACCGCCACACCGGACCTTAGGCCTGACTGCTACCCCAGACCTTGGGCCCGACCGTCACCCCAGACCTTGGTTCCGACCGCCACCCCGGACGTTGGGCCCGACCGCCACCCGGGATCTTGGTACCGACCGCCAGCCCGGACCTTGGTTCCGACCACCACTCCGGACCTTGGGTCCGACCACCACCACGGACGTTGGGTCCAACCGCCACGTGCGACCTTGGGACCGACCGTCACCCCGGACCTTGGTTCCGACTGCCACCCCGGACCACAGTTCCGACGGCCACGCCGGACCTCGGGTCCGACCGCCACGCCGGACCTTAGGCCTGACTGCCACTCCGGAACTTGGGCCCGACCGCCACCCCAGACCTTGGTTCCGACCACCACCCCGGACTTTGGGCCCCGACCGCTCCCGGGATCTTGGTACCGACCGCCACCCCGGACCTTGGTTCCGACCACCACCCCAGACCTTGGGTCCGACCGCCACACCGGACCTTGGGCCCGACCGCCAAACCGGACCTTAGGCCCGACCGCCAAACTGGACCTTGGGCCCGACCGCCACGACAGACCTTGTTTCTGACCGCCACCCCGGACGTTGGACCCGAACGCCACCCGGGATCTTGATACCGACCGCCACCCCGGACCTTGGTTCCGACCACCACCCCAGACCTTGGGACCGACCGCCACACCGCACGTTGGGTCCGACCGCCACGCTCGACCGTAGGACCGACCGTCACCCCAGACCTTGGTTCCGACCGCCACCCCGGACCATGGTTCCGACTGGCACCACGGACCTTGGGCCGATCCGCCAGCCTGGATCTTGGTTCCGACCGCCACGCCGGACATTATTTCAAACCGCCACCCCGGACCTCGGTTCCAACCGCCACCCCGGACCTCGGTTCCAACCGCCACCCCGGACATTGGATCCGGCCATCACCCCGGACCTTGGGCCTGACCGCCACCCCGGACCTTAGGCCCGACTGCCACCCCAGACCTTGGGCCCGACCGTCACCCCAGACCTTGGTTCCGACCGCCACCCCGGACGTTGGACCCGACCGCCACCACGGACGTTGGGACCGACCGCCACGCCCGACCTTGGGACCGACCGTCACCCCGGACCTTGGTTCCGACCGCCACCTTCGACCATGGTTCCGACTGGGACCCCGAACCTTGGGTCGATCCGCCACCCGGGACCTTGGTTCCGACTGCCACCCTGGACCGTGGTTCCGACAGCCACGCCGGACCTTGTTTCAAACCGCCACCCCGGACCTCGGTTCCGAAGGCCACCCCGGGCTTGGTTCCAACCGCCGCCCCGGACCTCGGTTCTAACCGCGACCCCGGACATTGGTTCCGACCGCCACCCCGGACCTTGTTTCCAGCCGCCAGACCTTGGGTGCTGCCGCCAGACCTTGGGTCCGACCCCCACCCCGGACCTTGTGTCCGACCGCCAGGCTGGACATTGGTTCCGGCCGCCACCCCATTCCTTGGTTCCAGCCTCTACCCCAGACCTTGTTTCCGAACGCCACCCCTGACCTTGGTTCCGGCAGCCACCCTGGACCTTGGTTCTGGCCGCCACCCCGGACCTTGGTTCCGGCCGCCACACCGGATCTTGGGTCCGGCGGCCACCCCGGACCTTGGCCCCGACCGCCACCCCCGACCTTGGTTCCGGCCGCCACCATGGACCTTGGTTCTGGCCGCCACCCGGGACCCTGGTTCCGGCCGCCACCCCGGACCGTGGGTCCGGCGGCTACCCCGGACCTTGGCCCCGACCACCACCCCGGACCTTGGGCCCGTTCTTCACCCCGGACCTTGGGCCCAGCCGCCACACCGGACCCATGGGCCCGACCGCCACCCGGGATCTTGGTACCGACTGCCACCCCGGACCTTGGTTCCGACCACCACCCCGGACGTTGGGTCCGACCGCCACGCCCGACGTTGGGACCGACCGTCACCACGGACCTTGGTTCCGACCGCCACCCCAGACCTTGGTTCCGACTGCCACCCCGGACCTTGGTTCCGACCGCCACGCCGGTCCTTGTTTCAAACCGCCACCCCAGACCTCAGTTCCAACCGCGACCCCAGACCATGGTTCCAACCGCCAACCTGGACGTTGGACCCGAAAACCACCCGGGACCTTGGTTCCGACCACCACCCCGGACGTTGGGACCGACCGCCACACCGGACATTGGCTCCGACTGCCACACTCGACTTTGGGACCGACGGTGAACCCGGACCTTGGTTCCGACCGCCACCCCGGACCATGGTTCCTTATTTCAAACCGCCACCCTGGACCTCGGTTCCAACCGCCACCCCGGACCTCGGTTCCAACCACCACCCCGGACATTGTATCCGGCCAACACCCCGGACCTTGGGCCTGACCGCCACCCCGGACCTTAGGCCTGACTGCCACCCCAGACCTTGGGCCCGACCGTCACCCCGGACGTTGGGCCCGACCGCCACCCGGGATCTTGGTACCGACCGCCACCCCGGACCTTGGTTCCGACCACCACTCCGGACCTTGGGTCCGACCACCACCACGGACGTTGGGTCCGACCGCCACGTGCGACCTTGGGACCGACCGTCACCCCGGACCTTGGTTCCGACTGCCATCCCGGACCACAGTTCCGACGGCCACGCCGGACCTCGGGTCCGACTGCCACGCTGGACCTTAGGCCTGACTGCCACTCCGGACCTTGGGCGCGACCGCCACCCGAGACCTTGGTTCCGACCACCACCCCGGACTTTGGGCCCCGACCGCCACCCGGGATCTTGGTACCGACCGCCACCCGAGACCTTGGTTCCGACCACCACCCCGGACATTGGGCCCCGACCGCCACACCGGACTTTGGGCCCGACCGCCAAACCGGACCTTAGGCCCGACTGCCACCCCGGACCTTGGGCCCGACCGCCACGACAGACCTTGGTTCTGACCGCCACCCCGGACGTTGGACCCGAATGCCACCCGGGATCTTGATACCGACCGCCACCCCGGACCTTGGTTCCGGCCGCCAGCCCGGACCTTGGGTCCGGCGGCCACCCCGGACCTTGGCCCCGAGCGCCACCCCGGACCTTGGGCCCGATCTTCACCCTGGACCTTGGTTCCAGCCGCCACCCCAGACCTTGGGCCCGACTGGCACACCGGACCATGGGCCCAACCGCCACCCTGGGCCTTGATGCCGACCCCCACCCCGGACCTTGGTTCCCACCGCCACCCCAGATCTTGGTTCTGACCGCCATCTCAGTCCTTGGTTCCGACAGCCACCCCGGACCTTGGGTCCAGCCGCCACCCCGGACCTTGGGCCCGACCGCGACACCGGACCTTAGGCCCAACTGCCACCCGGGATCTTGGTACCGACTGCCACCCCGGACCTTGGTTCCGACCACCACCCCGGACGTTGGGTCCGACCGCCACGCCTGACCTTGGGACCGACCGTCACCACGGACCTTGGTTCCGACCGCCACCCCGGACCTTGGTTCTGACTGCCACCCCGGACCTTGGTTCCGACCGCCAGGCCGGTCATGTTTCAAACCGCCACCCCAGACCTCAGTTCCAACCGCCACCCTGGACGTTGGACCCGAAAACCACCCGGGATCTTGATACCGACCGCCACCCCGGACCTTGGTTCCGACCACCACCCCGGACGTTGGGACCGACCGCCACACCGGACATTGGCTCCAACCGCCACGCTCGACTTTGGGACCGACGGTCACCCCGGACCTTGGTTCCGACCGCCACCCCGGACCATGGTTCCGATTGGCACCCCGGACCTTGGGTCGATCCGCCAGCCCGGAACTTGGTTCCGACCGCCACGCCGGACCTTATTTCAAACCGCCACCCCGGACCTCGGTTCCAACCGCCACCCCGGACCTCGGTTCCAACCACCACCCCGGACATTGTATCCGGCCAACACCCCGGACCTTTGGCCTGACCGCCACACCGGACCTTAGGCCTGACTGCCACCCCAGACCTTGGGCCCGACCGTCACCCCAGACCTTGGTTCCGACTGCCACCCCGGACGATGGGCCCGACCGCCACCCGGGATCTTGGTACCGATCGCCACCCCGGACCTTGGTTCCGACCACCACTCCGGACCTTGGGTCCGACCACCACCACGGACGTTGGGTCCGACCGCCACGTGCGACCTTGGGACCGACTGTCACAACGGACCTTGGTTCCGACTGCCACCCTGGACCACAGTTCCGACGTCCACGCCTGACCTCGGGTCCGACCGCCACGCCGGACCTTAGGCCTGACTGCCACTCCGGACCTTGGGCCCGACCGCCACCCCAGACCTTGGTTCCGACCACCACCCCGGACTTTGGGGCCCGACCGCCACCCGGGATCTTGGTACCGACCGCCACCCCGGACCTTGGTTCCGACCACCACCCCAGACCTTGGGTCCAACCGCCACACCGGACCTTGGGCCCGACCGCCAAACCGGACCTTAGGCCCAACTGCCACCCCGGACCTTGGGCCCGACCGCCACGACAGACCTTGGTTCTGACCGCCACCCCGGACGTTGGACCCGAACGCCACCCGGGATCTTGATACCGACCGCCACCCCGGACCTTGGTTCCGACAACCACCCCAGACCTTGGGACAGACCGCCACACCGCACGTTGGGTCCGACCGCCACGCCCGACCGTGGGACCGACCGTCACCACGGACCTTGGTTCCGACCGCCACCCCGGACCTTGGTTCCGACTGCCACCCCGGACCTTGGCCCCGACCGCCACCCCCGACCTTGGTTCCGACTGCCACCCTGGACCGTGGTTCCGACAGCCACGCTGGACCTTGTTTCAAACCGCCACCCCGGACCTCGGTTCCGAAGGCCACCCCGGCCTTGGTTCCAACCGCCGCCATGGACCTCGGTTCGAACCGCGACCCCGAACATTGGTTCCGACCGCCACCCCGGACCTTGGTTCCGGCCGCCAGACCTTGGGTCCTGCCGCCAGACCTTGGGTCCGACCCCCACCCCGGACCTTGTGTCCGACCGCCACGCTGGACATTGGTTCCGGCCGCCACCCCATTCCTTGGTTCCAGCCTCTACCCCAGACTTTGTTTCCGAATGCCACCCCTGACCTTGTTTCCGGCAGCCACCCCGGACCTTGGTTCCGGCCGCCACCCCGGATCTTGTGTCCGGCGGCCACCCCGGACCTTGGCCCCGACCGCCACCCCCGACCTTGGTTCCGGCCGCCACCATGGACCTTGGTTCTGGCCGCCACCCGGGACCCTGGTTCCGGCCGCCACCCCGGACCTTGGGTCCGGCGGACACCCCGGACCTTGGCCCCGACCACCACCCCGGACCTTGGGCCCGATCTCCACCCCGGACCTTGGGCCCAGCCGCCACCCCGGACCTTGGGCCCGACTGGCACACCGGACCCATGGGCCCGACCGCCACCCCGAACCTCGGTTCCGACCACCACCCTGGACCTTGGTTCCCACCGCCACCCCAGATCTTGGTTCCGACCGCCACCCCGGACCTTGGGTCCAGCCGCCACCCTGGACCTTGGGCCCGACCGCCACAACGGACCTGAGGCCCGACTGCCACCCGGGATCTTGGTACCGACTGCCACCCCGTACCTTGGTTCAGACCACCACCCCGGACGTTGGGTCCGACCGCCACGCCCGACCTTGGGACCGACCGTCACCACGGACCTTGGTCCCGACCGCCACCCCGGACCTTGGTTCCGACTGCCACCCCGGACCTTGGTTCCGACCGCCACACCGGTCCTTGATTCAAACCGCCACCCCGGACCTCAGTTCCAACCGCCACCCTGGACGTTGGACCCGAAAACCACCCGGGATCTTGATACCGACCGCCACCCCGGACCTTGGTTCCGACCACCACCCCGGACGTTGGGACCGACCGCCACACCGGACATTGGCTCCGACCACCACGCTCGACTTTGGGACCGACGGTGAACCCGGACCTTGGTTCCGACCGCCACCCCGGACCATGGTTCCGACTGGCACCCCGGACCTTGGATCGATCCGCCAGCCCGGAACTTGGTTCCGACCGCCACGCCGGACCTTATTTCAAACCGCCACCCCGGACGTCGGTTCCAACCACCACCCCGGACCTCGGTTCCAACCACCACCCCGGACATTGTATCCAGCCAACACCCCGGACCTTGGGCCTGACCACCACCCCGGACCTTCGGCCTGACTGCCACCCCAGACCTTGGGCCCGACCGTCACCCCAGACCTTGGTTCCGACCGCCACCCCGGACGTTGGGCCCGACCGCCACCCGGGATCTTGGTACCGACCGCCACCCCGGACCTTGGTTCCGACCACCACTCCGGACGTTGGGTCCGACCGCCACGTGCGACCTTGGGACCGACTATCACCCCGGACATTGGTTCCGACTGCCACCCCGGACCACAGTTCCGACGGCCACGCCGGACCTCGGGTCCGACCGCCACGCCGGACCTTAGGCCTGACTGCCACTCCGGACCTTGGGCCCGACGGCCACCGCAGACCTTGGTTCCGACCACCACCCCAGACATTGGGCCCCGACCGCCACCCGGGATCTTGGTACCGACCGCCACCCCGGACCTTGGTTCCGACCACCACCCCAGATCTTGGGTCCGACCGCCACACCGGACCTTGGGCCCGACTGCCAAACCGGACCTTAGGCCCGACTGCCACCCCGGACCTTGGGCCCGACCGCCACGACAGACCTTGGTTCTGACCGCCACCCCGGATGTTGGACCCAAACGCCACCCGGGATCTTGATACCGACCGCCACCCCGGACCTTGGTTCCGACCACCACCCCAGACCTTGGGACCGACCGCCACACCGCACGTTGGGTCCGACCGCCACGCTCGACCGTGGGACCGACCGTCACCCCAGACCTTGGTTCCGACCGCCACCCCGGACCATGGTTCCGACCGCCACCCCGGACGCTGGACCCGACCGCCACCACGGACGTTGGGTCCGACCGCCACGCCCGACCTTGGGACCGACCGTCACCCCGGACCTTGGTTCCGACCGCCAGCTTCGACCATGGTTCCGACTGGCACCCCGAACCTTGGGTCGATCCGCCACCCCGGACCTTGGTTCCGACTGCCACCCTGGACCGTGGTTCCGACAGCCACGCCGGACCTTGTTTCAAACCGCCACCCCAGACCTCGGTTCCGAAGGCCACCCCGGGCTTGGTTCCAACCGCCGCCCCGGACCTCGGTTCTAACCGCGACCCCGGACATTGGTTCCGACCGCCACCCCAGACCTTGTGTCCGACCGCCACGCTGGACATTGGTTCCGGCCGCCACCCCATTCCTTGGTTCCAGCCTCTACCCCAGACCTTGTTTCCGAACGCCACCCCTGACCTTGGTTCCGGCAGCCAGCCTGGACCTTGGTTCCGGCCACCACCCCGGATCTTGGGTCCGGCGGCCACCCCGGACCTTGGCCCCGACCGCCACGCCGGACGTTGGGCCCGACCGCCACCCGGGATCTTGGTTCCGACCGCCACCCCGGACGTTGGACCCGACCGCCACCACGGACGTTGGGTCCGACCGCCACGCCCGACCTTGGGACCGACGGCCACCCCGGACCTTGGTTCCGACCGCCACCTTCGACCATGGTTCCGACTGGCAACCCGAACCTTGGGTCGATCCGCCACCCCGGACCTCAGTTCCAACCGCCACCCCAGACCTTGGTTCCAACTGCCACCCTGGACGTTGGACCCGAAAACTACCCGGGATCTTGATACCGACCGCCACCCCGGACCTTGGTTCCGACCACCACCCCGGACGTTGGGACCGACCGCCACACCGGACATTGGCTCCGACCGCCGCGCTCGACTTTGGGACCGACGGTGAACCCGGACCTTGGTTCCGACCGCCACCCCGGACCATGGTTCCGACTGGCACCCCGGACCTTGGATCGATCCGCCAGCCCGGAACTTGGTTCCGACCGCCACGCCGGACCTTATTTCAAACCGCCACCCCGGACCTCGGTTCCAACGGCCACCCCGGACCTCGGTTCCAACCACCACCCCGGACATTGTATCCGGCCAACACCCCGGACCTTGGGCCTGACCGCCACCCGGGATCTTGGTACCGACCGCCACCCCGGACCTTGGTTCCGACCACCACTCCGGACCTTGGGTCCGACCTCCACCACGGACGTTGGGTCCGACCGCCACGTGCGACCATGGGACCGACTATAACGCCGGACATTGGTTCCGACTGCCACCCCGGACCACAGTTCCGACGGCCACGCCGGACCTCGGGTCCGACCGCCACGCTGGACCTTAGGCCTGACTGCCACCCCGGACCTTGGTTCCGACTGCCACCCTGGACCGTGGTTCCGACAGCCACGCCGGACCTTGTTTCAAACCGCCACCCCAGACCTCGGTTCCGAAGGCCGCCCCGGGCTTGGTTCCAACCGCCGCCCCAGACCTCGGTTCTAACCGCGACCCCGGACATTGGTTCCGACCGCCACCCCGGACCTTGGTTCCGGCCGCCAGACCTTGGGTCCGGCCGCCGGACCTTGCGTCCGACCCCCACCCCGGACCTTGTGTCCGACCGCCACGCTGGACATTGGTTCCGGCCGCCACCCCATTCCTTGGTTCCAGCCTCTACCCCAGACCTTGTTTCCGAACGCCACCCCTGACCTTGGTTCCGGCAGCCACCCTGGACCTTGGTTCTGGCCGCCACCCCGGACTTTGGTTGCTGCCACCACCCCGGATCGTGGGTCCGGCGGCCACCCCGGACCTTGGCCCCGACCGCCACCCCCGACCTTGGTTCCGGCCGCCACCATGGACCTTGGTTCCGGCCGCCACCCCGGACCTTGGGCCCGATCTTCACCCCAGACCTTGGGCTCGACAGCCACCCCTGACCTTGGGCCCGACTGCCACCCCGGACCTTGGGTCCGGCGGCCACCCCAGACCTTTTTTTCGACCACCACCCCGGACCTTGGGCCCGATCTTCACCCCGGACCTTGGGCCCAGCCGCCACCCCGGACCTTGGGCCCGACTGGCACACCGGACCATGGGCCCGACCGCCACCCCAGACCTCGGTTCCGACCGCCACCACGGACCTTGGTTCCCACCGCCACCCCAGATCTTGGTTCCGACCGCCACCCCGGACCTTGGGTCTAGCCGCCACCCTGGACCTTGGGCCCGACCGCCACAACGGACCTTAGGCCCGACTGCCACCCGGGATCTTGGTACCGACTGCCACCCCGGACCTTGGTTCCGACCACCACCCCGGACGTTGGGTCCGACCGCCACGCCCGACCTTGGGACCGACCGTCACCACGGACCTTGGTTCCGACCGCCACCCCGGACCTTGGTTCCGACTGCCACCCCGGACCTTGGTTCCGACCGCCACGCCGGTCCTTGTTTCAAACCGCCACGCCGGACCTCAGTTCCAACCGGCACCCCGGACATTGGATCCGGCCGCCACCCCGTTCCTTGGATCCGGCCGCCACCCCGGACCTTGTTTCCAAACGACACCCTTGACCTTGGTTCTGGCCGCCACCCCGGACCTTGGTTCCGTCCGCCACCCTGCACCTTGGATCCGGCCGCCACCCTGGACATTGTGCCTGACCGCCACCCCGGACATTGGGCCCGATCTTCACCCCAGACCTTGGGCTCGACAGCCACCCCTGACCTTGGGCCCGACTGCCACACCGGACCATGGGCCCGACCGCCACCCCGAACCTTGCGTCTGACCGCCACCCCGGACCACAGTTCCAACGGCCACGCCGGACCTCGGGTCCGACCGCCACGCTGGACCTTAGGCCTGACTGCCACCCCAGACCTAGGTTCCGACCACCACCCCGGACTTTGGGCCCCGACCGCCACCCGGGATCTTGGTACCGACCGCCACCCCGGACCTTGGTTCCGACCACCACCCCAGACCTTGGGTCCGACCGCCACACCGGACCTTGGGCCCGACCGCCAAACCGGACCTTAGGCCCGACCGCCAAACTGGACCTTGGGCCCGACCGCCACGACAGACCTTGTTTCTGACCGCCACCCCGGACGTTGGACCCGAACGCCACCCGGGATCTTGATACCGACCGCCACCCCGGACCTTGGTTCCGACCACCACCCCAGACCTTGGGACCGACCGCCACACCGCACGTTGGGTCCGACCGCCACGCTCGACCGTGGGACCGACCGTCACCCCAGACCTTGGTTCCGACCGCCACGCCGGACCTTATTTCAAACCGCCACCCCGGACCTCGGTTCCAACCGCCACCCCGGACCTCGGTTCCAACCGCCACCCCGGACATTGGATCCGGCCATCACCCCGGACCTTGGGCCTGACCGCCACCCCGGACCTTAGGCCCGACTGCCACCCCAGACCTTGGGCCCGACCGTCACCCCAGACCTTGGTTCCGACCGCCACCCCGGACGTTGGACCCGACCGCCACCACGGACGTTGGGACCAACCGCCACGCCCGACCTTGGGACCGACCGTCACCCCGGACCTTGGTTCCGACCGCCACCTTCGACCATGGTTCCGACTGGCACCCCGAACCTTGGGTCGATCCGCCACCTGGGACCTTGGTTCCGACTGCCACCCTGGACCGTGGTTCCGACAGCCACGCCGGACCTTGTTTCAAACCGCCACCCCGGACCTCGGTTCCGAAGGCCACCCCGGGCTTGGTTCCAACCGCCGCCCCGGACCTCGGATCTAACCGCGACCCCGGACATTGGTTCCGACCACCACCCCGGACCTTGGTTCCAGCCGCCAGACCTTGGGTCCGACCCCCACCCCGGACCTTGTGTCCGACCGCCACGCTCGACTTTGGGACCGACGGTCAACCCGGACCTTCGTTCCGACCGCCACCCGGGACCATGGTTCCGACTGGCACCCCGGACCTTGGGTCGATCCGCCAGCCCGGAACTTGGTTCCGACCGCCACGCCGGACCTTATTTCAAACCGCCACCCCGGACCTCGGTTCCAACCGCCACCCCGGACCTCGGTTCCAACCACCACCCCGGACATTGTTTCCGGCCAACACCCCGGACCTTGGGCCTGACCGCCACCCCGGACCTTAGGCCTGACTGCCACCCCAGACCTTGGGCCCGACCGTCACCCCAGACCTTGGTTCCGACCGCCACCCCGGACGTTGGGCCCGAACGCCACCCGGGATCTTGGTACCGACCGCCACCCCGGACCTTGGTTCCGACCACCACTCCGGACCTTGGGTCCGACCACCACCACGGACGTTGGGTCCGACCGCCACGTGCGACCTTGGGACCGACTATCACCCCGGACATTGGTTCCGACTGCCACCCCGGACCACAGTTCCGACGGCCACGCCGGACCTCGGGTCCGACTGCCACGCCGGACCTTAGGCCTGACTGCCACTCCGGACCTTGGGCCCGACCGACACCCCGGACATTGGGCCCCGACCGCCACCCGGGATCTTGGTACCGACCGCCACCCCGGACCTTGGTTCCAACCACCACCACAGACCTTGGGTCCGACCGCCACACCGGACCTTGGGCCCGACTGCCAAACCGGACCTTAGGCCCGACTGCCACCCCGGACCTTGGGCCCGACCGCCACGACAGACCTTGGTTCTGACCGCCACCCCGGATGTTGGACCCGAACGCCACCCGGGATCTTGAGACCGACCGCCACCCCGGACCTTGGTTCCGACCACCACCCCAGACCTTGGGACCGACCGCCACACCGCACGTTGGGTCCGACCGCCACGCTCGACCGTGGGACCGACCGTCACCCCAGACCTTGGTTCCGGCCGCCACCCCGGACCATGGTTCCGACTGGCACCCCGGACTTTGGGCCGATCCGCCAGCCTGGATCTTGGTTCCGAACGCCACGCCGGACCTTATTTCAAACCGCCACCCCGGACCTCGGTTCCAACCGCCACCCCGGACCTCGGTTCCAACCGCCACCCCGGACATTGGATCCGGCCATCACCCCGGACCTTGGGCCTGACCGCCACCCCGGACCTTAGGCCCGACTGCCACCCCAGACCTTGGGCCCGACCGTCACCCCAGACCTTGGTTCCGACCGCCACCCCGGACGTTGGACCCGACCGCCACCACGGACGTTGGGTCCGACCGCCACGCCCGATCTTGGGACCGACCGTCACCCCGGACCTTCGTTCCGACTGCCACCTTCGACCATGATTCCGACTGGCACCCCGAACCTTAGGTCGATCCGCCACCCCGGACCTTGGTTCCGACTGCCACCCTGGACCGTGGTTCCGACAGCCACGCCGGACCTTGTTTCAAACCGCCACCCCAGACCTCGGTTCCGAAGGCCACCTCGGGCTTGGTTCCAACCGCCGCCCCGGACCTCGGTTCTAACCGCGATCCCGGACATTGGTTCCGACCGCCACCCCGGACCTTGGTTCCAGCCGCCAGACCTTGGGTCCAGCCGCCGGACCTTGGGTCCGACCCCCACCCCGGACCTTGTGTCCGACCGCCACGCTGGACATTGGTTCCGGCCGCCACCCCATTCCTTGGTTCCAGCCTCTACCCCAGACCTTGTTTCCGAACACCACCCCGGACCTTGGTTCCGGCAGCCACCCTGGACCTTGGTTCCGGCCGCCACCCCAGATCTTGGGTCCGGCGGCCACCCCGGACCTTGGCCCCGACCGCCACCCCCGACCTTGGTTCCGATTGCAACCCTGGACCGTGGTTCCGACAGCCACGCTGGACCTTGTTTCAAACCGCCACCCCGGACCTCGGTTCCGAAGGCCACCACGGCCTTGGTTCCAACCGCCGCCACGGACCTCGGTTCTAACCGCGACCCCGGACATTGGTTCCGACCGCCACCCCGGACCTTGGTTCCGGCCGCCAGACCGTGGGTCCTGCCGCCAGACCTTGGGTCCGACCCCCACCCCGGACCTTGTGTCCGACCGCCAGGCTGGACATTGGTTCCGGCCGCCACCCCATTCCTTGGTTCCAGCCTCTACCCCAGACCTTGTTTCCGAACGCCACCCCTGACCTTGCTTCCGGCAGCCACCCTGGACCTTGGTTCCGGCAGCCACCCCGGACCTTGGTTCCGGCCGCCACCCCGGATCTTGTGTCCGGCGGCCACCCCGGACCTTGGCCCCGACCGCCACCCCCGACCTTGGTTCCGGCCGCCACCATGGACCTTGGTTCTGGCCGCCACCCGGGACCCTGGTTCCGGCCGCCACCCCGGACCTTGGGTCCGGCGGACACCCCGGACCTTGGCCCCGACCACCACCCCGGACCTTGGGCCCGATCTCCACCCCGGACCTTGGGCCCAGCCGCCACCCTGGACCTTGGGCCCGACTGGCACACCGGACCCATGGGCCCGACCGCCACCCCGGACCTCGGTTCCGACCGCCACCCCGGACCTTGGTTCCCACCGCCACCCCAGATCTTGGTGCCGACCGCCACCCCGGACATTGGGTCCAGCCGCCACCCTGGACCTTGGGCCCGACCGCCACAACGGACCTTAGGCCCGACTGCCACCCGGGATCTTGGTACCGACTGCCACCCCGGACCTTGGTTCCGACCACCACCCCGGACGTTGGGTCCGACCGCCACGCCCGACCTTGGGACCGACCGTCACCACAGACCTTGGTTCCGACCGCCACCCCGGACCTTGGTTCCGACTGCCACCCCGGACCTTGGTTCCGACCGCCACACCGTTCCTTGATTCAAACCGCTACCCCGGACCTCAGTTCCAACCGTCACCCCAGACCTTGGTTCCAACCGCCACCCTGGACGTTGGACCCGAAAACCACCCGGGATCTTGATACAGACCGCCACCCCGGACCTTGGTTCCGACCACCACCCCGGACGTTGGGACCGACCGCCACACCGGACATTGGCTCCGACCGCCACGCTCGACTTTGGGACCGACGGTGAACCCGGACCTTGGTTCCGACCGCCACCCCGGACCATGGTTCCGACTGGCACCCCGGACCTTGGATCGATCCGCCAGCCCGGAACTTGGTTCCGACCGCCACGCCGGACCTTATTTCAAACCGCCACCCCGGACCTCGGTTCCAACCACCACCCCGGACCTCGGTTCCAACCACCACCCCGGACATTGTATCCAGCCAACACCCCGGACCTTGGGCCTGACCACCACCCCGGACCTTAGGCCTGACTGCCACCCCAGACCTTGGGCCCGACCGTCACCCCAGACCTTGGTTCCGACCGCCACCCCGGACGTTGGGCCCGACCGCCACCCGGGATCTTGGTACCGACCGCCACCCCGGACCTTGGTTCCGACCACCACTCCGGACCTTGGGTCCGACCACCACCACGGACGTTGGGTCCGACCGCCACGTGCGACCTTGGGACCGACTATCACCCCGGACATTGGTTCCGACTGCCACCCCGGACCACAGTTCCGACGGCCACGCCGGACCTCGGGTCCGACCGCCACGCCGGACCTTAGGCCTGACTGCCACTCCGGACCTTGGGCCCGACGGCCACCCCAGACCTTGGTTCCGACCACCACCCCAGACATTGGGCCCCGACCGCCACCCGGGATCTTGGTTCCGACCGCCACCCCGGACCTTGGTTCCGACCACCACCCCAGATCTTGGGTCCGACCGCCACACCGGACCTTGGGCCCGACTGCCAAACCGGACCTTAGGCCCGACTGCCACCCCGGACCTTAGGCCCGACCGCCACCCCGGACCTTGGTTCCGACCACCACCCCAGACCTTGGGACCGACCGCCACACCGCACGTTGGGTCCGACCGCCACGCTCGACGTGGGACCGACCGTCACCCCAGACCTTGGTTCCGACCGCCACCCCGGACCATGGTTCCGACTGGCATCCCGGACCTTGGGCCGATCCGCCAGCCTGGATCTTGGTTCCGAACGCCACGCCGGACCTTATTTCAAACCGCCACCCCGGACCTCGGTTCCAACCGCCACCCCGGACCTCGGTTCCAACCGCCACCCCGGACATTGGATCCGGCCATCACCCCGGACCTTGGGTCTGACCGCCACCCCGGACCTTAGGCCCGACTGCCACCCCAGACCTTGGGCCCGACCGTCACCCCAGACCTTGGTTCCGACCGCCACCCCGGACGTTGGACCCGACCGCCACCACGGACGTTGGGTCCGACCGCCACGCCCGACCTTGGGACCGACCGTCACCCCGGACCTTGGTTCCGACCGCCACCTTCGACCATGGTTCCGACTGGCACCCCGAACCTTGGGTCGATCCGCCACCCCGGACCTTGGTTCCGACTGCCACCCTGGACCGTGGTTCCAACAGCCACGCCGGACCTTGTTTCAAACCGCCACCCCGGACCTCGGTTCCGAAGGCCACCCCGGGCTTGGTTCCAACCGCCGCCCCGGACCTCAGTTCTAACCGCGACCCCGGACATTGGTTCCGACCGCCACCCCGGACCTTGTTTCCAGCCGCCAGACCTTGGGTCCAGCCGCCGGACCTTGGGTCCGACCCCCACCCCGGACCTTGTGTCCGACCGCCACGCTGGACATTGGTTCCGGCCGCCACCCCATTCCTTGGTTCCAGCCTCTACCCCAGACCTTGTTTCCGAACGCCACCCCTGACCTTGGTTCCGGCAGCCAGCCTGGACCTTGGTTCCGGCCACCACCCCGGATCTTGGGTCCGGCGGCCACCCCGGACCTTGGCCCCGACCGCCACGCCGGACGTTGGGCCCGACCGCCACCCGGGATCTTGGTTCCGACCGCCACCCCGGACGTTGGACCCGACCGCCACCACGGACGTTGGGTCCGACCGCCACGCCCGACCTTGGGACCGACGGCCACCCCGGACCTTGGTTCCGACCGCCACCTTCGACCATGGTTCCGACTGGCAACCCGAACCTTGGGTCGATCCGCCACCCCGGACCTCAGTTCCAACCGCCACCCCAGACCTTGGATCCAACTGCCACCCTGGACGTTGGACCCGAAAACTACCCGGGATCTTGATACCGACCGCCACCCCGGACCTTGGTTCCGACCACCACCCCGGACGTTGGGACCGACCGCCACACCGGACATTGGCTCCGACCGCCACGCTCGACTTTGGGACCGACGGTGAACCCGGACCTTGGTTCCGACCGCCACCCCGGACCATGGTTCCGACTGGCACCCCATTCCTTGGTTCCAGCCTCTACCCCAGACCTTGTTTCCGAACGCCACCCCTGACCTTGGTTCCGGCAGCCAGCCTGGACCTTGGTTCCGGCCGCCACCCCGGATCTTGGGTCCGGCGGCCACCCCGGACCTTGGCCCCGACCGCCACGCCGGACGTTGGGCCCGACCGCCACCCGGGATCTTGGTTCCGACCGTCACCCCGGACGTTGGACCCGACCGCCACCACGGACGTTGGGTCCGACCGCCACGCCCGACCTTGGGACCGACGGCCACCCCGGACCTTGGTTCCGACCGCCACCTTCGACCATGGTTCCGACTGGCAACCCGAACCTTGGGTCGATCCGCCACCCCGGACCTCAGTTCCAACCGCCACCCCAGACCTTGGATCCAACTGCCACCCTGGACGTTGGACCCGAAAACTACCCGGGATCTTGATACCGACCGCCACCCCGGACCTTGGTTCCGACCACCACCCCGGACGTTGGGACCGACCGCCACACCGGACATTGGCTCCGACCGCCACGCTCGACTTTGGGACCGACGGTGAACCCGGACCTTGGTTCCGACTGCCACCCCGGACCATGGTTCCGACTGGCACCCCGGACCTTGGATCGATCCGCCAGCCCGGAACTTGGTTCCGACCGCCACGCCGGACCTTATTTCAAACCGCCACCCCGGACCTCGGTTCCAACCGCCACCCCGGACCTCGGTTCCTACCACCACCCCGGACATTGTATCCAGCCAACACCCCGGACCTTGGGCCTGACCACCACCCCGGACCTTAGGCCTGACTGCCACCCCAGACCTTGGGCCCGACCGTCACCCCAGACCTTGGTTCCGACCGCCACCCCGGACGTTGGGCCCGACCGCCCCCCGGGATCTTGGTACCGACCGCCACCCCGGACCTTGGTTCCGACCACCACTCCGGACCTTGGGTCCGACCACCACCACGGACGTTGGGTCCGACCGCCACGTGCGACCTTGGGACCGACTATCACCCCGGACATTGGTTCCGACTGCCACCCCGGACCACAGTTCCGACGGCCACGCCGGACCTCGGGTCCGACCGCCACGCCGGACCTGAGGCCTGACTGCCACTCCGGACCTTGGGCCCGACGGCCACCCCAGACCTTGGTTCCGACCACCACCCCAGACATTGGGCCCCGACCGCCACCCGGGATCTTGGTACCGACCGCCACCCCGGACCTTGGTTCCGACCACCACCCCGGACGTTGGGACCGACCGCCACACCGGACATTGGCTCCGACCGCCGCGCTCGACTTTGGGACCGACGGTGAACCCGGACCTTGGTTCCGACCGCCACCCCGGACCATGGTTCCGACTGGCACCCCGGACCATGGATCGATCCACCAGCCCGGAACTTGGTTCCGACCGCCACGCCGGACCTTATTTCAAACCGCCACCCCGGACCTCGGTTCCAACCGCCACCCCGGACCTCGGTTCCAGCCAACACCCCGGACCTTGGGCCTGACCGCCATCCGGGATCTTGGTACCGACCGCCACCCCGGACCTTGGTTCCGACCACCACTCCGGACCTTGGGTCCGACCTCCACCACGGACGTTGGGTCCGACCGCCACGTGCGACCTTGGGACCGACTATAACCCCAGACATTGGTTCCGACTGCCACCCCGGACCACAGTTCCGACGGCCACGCCGGACCTCGGGTCCGACCGCCACGCCGGACCTTAGGCCTGACTGCCACTCCGGACCTTGGGCCCGACCGCCACCCCAGACCTTGGTTCCGACCACCACCCCGGACATTGGGCCCCGACCGCCACCCGGGATCTTGGTACCGACCGCCACCCCGGACCTTGGTTCCGACCACCACCCCAGATCTTGGGTCCGACCGCCACACCGGACCTTGGGCCCAACCGCCAAACTGGACCTTGGGCCCGACCGCCACGACAGACATTGGTTCTGACCGCCACCCCGGACGTTGGACCCGAACGCCACCCGGGATCTTGATACCGACCGCCACCCCGGACCTTGGTTCCGACCACCACCACAGACCTTGGGACCGACCGCCACACCGCACGTTGGGTCCGACCGCCACGCTCGACCGTGGGACTGACCGTCACCCCAGACCTTGGTTCCGACCGCCACCCCGGACCATGGTTCCGACTGGCACCCCGGACCTTGGGCCGATCCGCCAGCCTGGGTCTTGGTTCCGAACGCCACGCCGGACCTTATTTCAAACCGCCACCCCGGACCTCGGTTCCAACCGCCACCCCGGACCTCGGTTCAACCGCCACCCCGGACATTGGATCCGGCCATCACCCCGGACCTTGGGCCTGACCGCCACCCCAGACCTTAGGCCCGACTGCCACCCCAGACCTTGGGCCCGACCGTCACCCCAGACCTTGGTTCCGACCGCCACCCTGGACGTTGGACCCGACCGCCACCACGGACGTTGGGTTCGACCGCCACGCCCGACCTTGGGACCGACCATCACCCCGGAGCTTGGTTCCGACCGCCACCTTCGACCATGGTTCCGACTGGCACCCCGAACCTTGGGTCAATCCGCCACCCCGGACCTTGGTTCCGACTGCCACCCAGGACCGTGGTTCCGACAGCCACACCGGACCTTGTTTCAAACCGCCACCCCGGACCTCGGTTCCGAAGGCCACCCCGGGCTTGGTTCCAACCGCCGCCCCGGACCTCGGTTCTAACCGCGACCCCGGACATTGGTTCCGACCGCCACCCCGGACCTTGTTTCCAGCCGCCAGACCTTGGGTCCAGCCGCCGGACCTTGGGTCCGACCCCCACCCCGGACCTTGTGTCCGACCGCCATGCTGGACCTTGGTTCCGGCCGCCACCCCGGATCTTGGGTCCGGCGGCCACCCCGGACCTTGGCCCCGACCGCCACCCCGGACGTTGGGCCCGACCGCCACCCGGGATCTTGGTTCCGACCGCCACCCCGGACGTTGGACCCGACCGCCACCACGGACGTTGGGTCCGACCGCCACGCCCGACCTTGGGACCGACCGTCACCCCGGACCTTGGTTCCGACCGCCACCTTCGACCATGGTTCCGACTGGCAACCCGAACGTTGGGTCCATCCGCCACCCCGGACCTTGGTTCCGACTGCCACCCTGGACCGTGGTTCCGACAGCCACGCCGGACCTTGTTTCAAACCGCCACCCCGGACCTCGGTTCCGACAGCCACCCCGGACCTTGGGTCCAGCCGCCACCCCGGACCTTGGGCCCAACCGCCACAACGGACCTTAGGCCCAACTGCCACCCGGGATCTTGGTACCGACTGCCACCGCGGACCTTGGTTCCGACCACCACCACGGACCTTGGTTCCGACCGCCACCCCGGACCTTGGTTCCGACTGCCACCCCGGACCTTGGTTCTGACCGCCACGCCGGTCCTTATTTCAATCGGCACCCCGGACCTCAGTTCCAACCGCCACCCCGGACATTGGTTCCGACCGCCACCCCGGACCTTGGATCCGGCCGACACGCCGGACCTTGGATCCGGCCGACACGCCGGACCTTGGGTCCGACCTCCAAGCCGGACCTTGTGTCCGACCGCCACGCCGGACATTGGTTCCGGCCGCCACCCCGTTCCTTGGATCCGGCCGCCACCCCGGACCTTGTTTCCAAACGACACCCTTGACCTTGGTTCTGGCCGCCACCCCGGACCTTGGTTCCGTCCGCCACCCTGCACCTTGGATCTGGCCGCCACCCCGGACATTGGGCCCGATCTTCACCCCAGACCTTGGGCTCGACAGCCACCCCTGACCTTGGGCCCGACTGCCACACCGGACCATGGGCCCGACCGTCACCCCGAACCTTGCGTCTGACCGCCACCCCGGACCACAGTTCCGACGGCCACGCCGGACCTCGGGTCCGACCGCCACCCCGGACCTTAGGCCTGACTGCCACCCCGGACCTTGGGCCCGAACGCCACCCCAGACCTTGGTTCCGACCACCACCCCAGACTTTGGGCCCCGACCGCCACCCAGGATCTTGGTACCGACTGCCACCCCGGACCTTGGTTCCGACCACCACCCCAGACCTTGGGCCCGACCGCCAAACTGGACCTTAGGCCCGACTGCCACCCCGGACCTTGGGCCCGACTGTCACCACAGACCTTGGTTCCGACCGCCACCTTCGACCATGGTTCCGACTGGTACCCCGAATCTTGGATCGATCCGCCACCCCGGACCTTGGTTCCGACTGCCACCCTGGACCGTGGTTCCGACAGCCACGCCGGACCTTGTTTCAAACCGCCACCCCAGACCTCGGTTCTGAAGGCCGCCCCGGGCTTGGTTCCAACCGCCGCCCCAGACCTCAGTTCTAACCGCGACCCCGGACATTGGTTCCGACCGCCACCCCGGACCTTGGTTCCGGCCGCCAGACCTTGGTCCGGCTGCCGGACCTTGGGTCCGACCCCCACCCCGGACCTTGTGTCCGACCGCCACGCTGGACATTGGTTCCGGCCGCCACCCCATTCCTTGGTTCCAGCCTCTACCCCAGACCTTGTTTCCGAACGCCACCCCTGACCTTGGTTCCGGCAGCCACCCTGGACCTTGGTTCTGGCCGCCACCCCGGACCTTGGTTGCTGCCGCCACCCCGGATCGTGGGTCCGGCGGCCACCCCGGACCTTGGCCCCGACCGCCACCCCCGACCTTGGTTCCGGCCGCCACCATGGACCTTGGTTCTGGCCGCCACCCCGGACATTGGGCCCGATCTTCACCCCAGACCTTGGGCTCGACCGCCACCCCTGACCTTGGGCCCGACTGCCACCCCGGACCTTGGGTCCGGCGGCCACCCCGGACCTTTTTTTCGACCACCACCCCGGACCTTGGGCCTGATCTTCACCCCGGACCTTGGGCCCAGCCGCCACCCCGGACCTTGGGCCCGACTGGCACACCGGACCATGGGCCCGACCGCCACCCCAGACCTCGGTTCCGACCGCCACCACGGACCTTGGTTCCCACCGCCACCCCAGATCTTGGTTCCGACCGCCACCCCGGACCTTGGGTCTAGCCGCCACCCTGGACCTTGGGCCCGACCGCCACAACGGACCTTAGGCCCGACTGCCACCCGGGATCTTGGTACCGACTGCCACCCCGGACCTTGGTTCCGACCACCACCCCGGACGTTGGGTCCGACCGCCACGCCCGACCTTGGTTCCGACCGCCACCCCGGACCTTGGTTCCGACTGCCACCCCGGACCTTGGTTCCGACCGCCACGCCGGTCCTTGTTTCAAACCGCCACGCCGGACCTCAGTTCCAACCGGCACCCCGGACATTGGATCCGGCCGCCACCCCGTTCCTTGGATCCGGCCGCCACCCCGGACCTTGTTTCCAAACGACACCCTTGACCTTGGTTCCGACCGCCCCCCCGGACGTTGGATCCGTCCGCCACCCTGCACCTTGGATCCGGCCGCCACCGTGGACATTGGGCCTGACCGCCACCCCGGACATTGGGCCCGATCTTCACCCCAGACCTTGGGCTCGACAGCCACCCCTGACCTTGGGCCCGACTGCCACTTTGGTTCCGACCGCCACCCCGGACCTATCTTCCGACTGACACGCCGGATGTTGGGTCCGACTGCCACCTCGGACCTTGGGTCCAACCACCACCCCGGACCTTGGATCCGACCGCGACCCGGGGCCTTGGGTCCGACCGCCAAGCCGGACCTTGGGTCCGACCGCCAAGCCGGACCTTGGGTCTGACCGCCACGCCTGACATTGGTTCCGGCCGCCACCCCGTTCCTTGGTACCGGCCGCCACCCCAAACCTTATTTCCGGCCGCCACCACGGACCTTGTTTCCGAACGCCACCCCCGACCTTGGTTCCGGCGGCCACCCCGGACCTTGGTTGTGGCCGCCACCCCGGACCTTGGTTCTGACCGCCACCCCGGACCTTGATTCCGGCAGCCACCCCGGACCTTGGGCCCGACCGCCACCCCAGACCGTGATCCCGATCTTCACCACGGACCTTGAGCCCGATCACCACCCTGGACCTTGGTGCCGACTGCCACACCGGACCATGGGCCCGACCGCCACCCCGGACCTTGGTTCCGACCGCCACCCGGGATCTTGGTTCCGACCGCCACCCTGGACCTTGGGTCCCGACCGCCACGCTGGACCTTGGGTCCGACTGCCACGCCGGACCTTGGGTCCGACCGCCACCCCGGACCATGGTTCCGACTGGCACCCCGGACCTTGGGTCGATCCGCCACCCCTGACCTTGGTTCTGACTGCCACCCCGGACCCTGGATCCGACCACCACGCCGGACCTTGTTTCAAACCGCCACCCCGGAACTCGGTTCCAACTGCCACCCCGGACATTGGTTCCGGCCGCCACCCCGGACCTTGGGCCCGACCGCCAAATCTGACCTTGGTTCCGACCGCCACCCCGGACGTTCGACCCGACCGCCACCCGGGATCTTGGTACCGACCGCCACCCCGGACCTTGGTTCCGACCACTACGCCGGACCTTGGGTCCGACCGCCACCCCGGACGTTGGGTCCGACCGCCACACCCGACATTCGTTCCGACCGCCACCCCGGTCCATGGTTCCGACTGCCACCCCGGACCTTGGGTCCGACCGTCACGGCGGACCTTGGGTACGACCGCCTTGCTGGACCTTGGGTCTGACCGCCACGCTGGACATTGGTTCCGGCTGCCACCCTGGAATTTGGGTCCAGCCGCCACCCCGGACCCTGGGCCCGACCGCCACACCGTACCTTAGGCCCGACTGCCACCCCGGACATTGGGCCCGACCACCACCCCAGACCTTGGTTCTGACCGCCACCCCGGACGTTGGACACGACCGCCGCCCGGGATCTTGGTACCGACTGCCACCCCGGACCTTGGTTCCGACCACCACCCCGGACGTTGGGTCCGACCGCCACACCCGACCTTGGGACCGACTGCCACCCCGGACCTTGGTTCCGACCGCCACAACGGACCTTAGGCCCGACTGCCACCCGGGATCTTGGTACCGACTGCCACCCCGGACCTTGGTTCCGACCACCACCCCGGACGTTGGGTCCGACCGCCACGCCCGACCTTGGGACCGACCGTCACCACGGACCTTGGTTCCGACCGCCACCCCGGACCTTGGTTCCGACTGCCACCCCAGACCTTGGTTCCGACCGCCTCGCCGGACCTTGTTTCAAACCGCCACCCCGGACCTCGGTTCCGAACGCCACCCCGGGCTTGGTTCCAACCGCCGCCCCGGACCTCGGTTCTAACCGCGACCCCGGACATTGGTTCCGACCGCCACCCCGGACCTTGGTTCCGGCCGCCAGACCTTGGGTCCGGCCGCCGGACCTTGGGTCCGACCCACACCCCGGACCTTCTGTCCGACCGCCACGCTGGACATTGGTTCCGGCCGCCACCCCATTCCTTGGTTCCAGCCTCTACCCCAGACCTTGTTTCCGAACGCCACCCCTGACCTTGGTTCCGGCAGCCACCCTGGACGTTGGACCCGAACGCCACCCGGGATCTTGATACCGACCGCCACCCCGGACCTTGGTTCCGACCACCACCCCGGTTCTTGGGACCGACCGCCACACCGCACGTTGGGTCCGACCGCCACGCTCGACCGTGGGACCGACCGTCACCCCAGACCTTGGTTCCGACCGCCACCCCGGACCATGGTTCCGACTGGCACCCCGGACCTTGGGCCGATCCGCCAGCCCGGATCTTGTTTCCGACCGCCACGCCGGACCTTATTTCAAACCGCCACCCCGGACCTCGGTACCAACCGCCACCCCGGACCTCGGTTCCAACCGCCACACCGGACCTTAGGCCCGACTGCCACCCCAGACCTTGGGCCCGACCGTCACCCCAGACCTTGGTTCCGACCGCCACCCCGGACGTTGGACCCGACCGCCACCCGGGATCTTGGTACCGACCGCCACCCCGGACCTTGGTTCCGACCACAACCCCGGACCTTGGGTCCGACCACCACCACGGACGTTGGGTCCGACCGCCACGCCCGACCTTGGGACTGACCGTCACCCCGGACCTTGGTTCCGACCGACACCTTCGATCATGGTTCCGACTGGCACCCCGAACCTTGGGTCGATCCGTCACCCCGGACCTTGGTTCCGACTGCCACCCTGGACCTTGGTTCCGACCACCACACCGGACCTTGCGTCCGACCGCCACCCCGGACGTTGGGTCCAACCGCCACGCCCGACCTTCGTTCCGACCGCCACCCCGGACCATGGTACCGACTGGCACCCCGGACCTTGGGTCGATCCGCCACCCTGGACCTTAGGCCCGACTGCCACCCCGGACCTTGGTTCCGACCGCCACCCCGGACGTTGGGTCCGACCGCCACTCCCGACCTTGGGGCCGACCGTCACCCCGGACCTTAGTTCTGACTGCCACCCCGGACCATGGTTCCGACTTGCACCCCGGACATTGTGTCGATCCGCCACCCCGGACCTTGGTTCCCACTGCCACCCCGGACCTTGGTTCCGACTGCCACACCGGACGTTGTTTCAAACCGCCACCCGGATCTCGGTTCCAACCGCCACCCCAGACATTGGTTCCGACTGGCACCCCAGACTTTGGGTCGATCCGCCACCCCGGGCGTTGGTTCCGACTGCCACCCCGGACCTTGGTTCCAACCGCCACGCCGGACATTGTTTCAAACCGCCACCCCGGACCTCGGTTCCAACCGCCACCCCAGACATTGGTTCCGGCCGCCACCCCGGACCTTGGGCTCGCCCGCCACACCGGACCTTAGGCCCGACTGCCACCCCGGACCTTGGTTCCGACCGCCACCCCGGACGTTGGACCCGACCGCCACCCGGGATCTTGGTACCGACCGCCACCCCGGACCTTGGTTCCGACCACCACCGCGGACCTTGGGTCCGACCGCCACCCCGGACATTGAGTCCGACCGCCACGGCCGACCTTGGGACCGACCATCACCCGGGATCTTGGTTCTGACCGCCACCCCGGACCATGGTTCCAACTGGCACCCCGGACCTTGGGTCGATCCGCCACCCCGGACCTTGGTTCCGACTGCCACCCCGGACCTTGGTTCCGACCACGACGCCGGACCTTGTTGCAAACCGACACCCCGGACCTTGGTTTCAACCGCCACCCTGGACATTGGTTCCGACCGCCATCCCGGACCTTGGTTCCGTCTGACACGCCGGACCTTGGGTCCGACTGCCACCCCGGGCGTTGGGCCCGACAGCCACGCTGGACATTGGTTCCGGCCGCCACCCCGTTCCGTGGTTCCGGCCGCCACCCTGGACCTTGGTACTGGTCGCCACCCTGGACCTTGGTTCTGGCCGCCATCCCAGACCTTGGTTCCGGCCGCCACCCCGGACCTTGGCCCCAACCGCCATCCCGGACCTTGGGCCCGATCTTCACCCCGGACCTTGGGTCCAGCCGCCACCCCGGACCTTGGGCCCGACTGGCACACCGGACCATGGGCCCGACCGCCACCCTGGGCCTTGAATGCGGACCCCCACCCCGGACCTTGGTTCCCACCGCCACCCCGGATCTTGGTTCTGACCGTCATCTCAGACCTTGGTTCCAACTGCCACCCCGGACCTTGGGTCCGACCGCCACGGCGGACCTTGGGTACGACCGCCTTGCTGGACCTTGGGTCTGACCGCCACGCTGGATATTGGTTCCGGCCACCACCCTGGACCTTGGGTCCAGCCACCACACCGGACCTTGGGCCCGACCGCCACACCGGACCTTGGGTCTGACCACCACGCTGGACATTGATTCCGAACGCCACCCTGGACCATGGTTCCAGCCATCACCCCGGATCTTGGTTCCGACCGCCACCCGGGATCTTGGTTCCGGCCGCCACCCTAGACTTTGGTTCCGACCGCCACCCCGGACCTATCTTCCGACTGACACGCCGGATGTTGGGTCCGACTGCCACCTCGGACCTTGGGTCCAACCACCACCCCGGACCTTGGATCCGACCGCCACCCGGGGCCTTGGGTCCGACCGCCAAGCCGGACCTTGGGTCCGACCGCCAAGCCGGACCTTGGGTCTGACCGCCACGCCTGACATTGGTTCCGGCCGCCACCTCGTTCCTTGGTACCGGCCGCCACCCCAAACCTTATTTCTGGCCGCCACCACGGACCTTGTTTCCGAACGCCACCCCCGACCTTGGTTCCGGCGGCCACCCCGGACCTTGGTTGTGGCCGCCACCCCGGACCTTGGTTCTGACCGCCACCCCGGACCTTGATTCCGGCAGCCACCCCGGACCTTGGGCCCGACCGCCACCCCGGACCTTGATCCCGATCTTCACCACGGACCTTGAGCCCGATCACCACCCTGGACCTTGGTGCCGACTGCCACACCGGACCATGGGCCCGACCGCCACCCCGGACCTTGGTTCCGACCGCCACCCGGGATCTTGGTTCCGACCGCCACCCTGGACCTTGGGTCCCGACCGCCACGCTGGACCTTGGGTCCGACTGCCACGCCGGACCTTGGGTCCGACTGCCACGCCGGACATTAGTACCGGCCGCCACCCCAGGCCTTGGTTCCGTCCGCCACCCCGGACCTTGTTTCCGACCGCCACCCCGGTCATTGTTTCCGACCGCCACCCCAAAGCTTGGTTCTGACTGCCACCCCGGACCCTCGTTCCGACCGCCACGCCAGACATTGTTTCAAACCGCCACCACGGACCTCGTTTCCAACCGCCACTCCGGACATTGGTTCCGACCGCCACCCCGGACCTTGGTTGCAGCCGACACGCCGGACCTTGGGTCCGACCGCGACACCGGATGTTGGGTCCGACCGCCACGCACGACCTTGGGACCGACCGTCACCCCGGACCTTGGTTCCGACCGCCACCCCGGACCATGGTTCCGACTGGCACCCCGGACCTTGGGTCGATCCGCCACCCCTGACCTTGGTTCTGACTGCCACCCCGGACCCTGGATCCGACCACCACGCCGGACCTTGTTTCAAACCGCCACCCCGGAACTCGGTTCCAACTGCCACCCCGGACATTGGTTCCGGCCGCCACCCCGGACCTTGGGCCCGACCGCCAAATCTGACCTTGGTTCCGACCGCCACCCCGGACGTTCGACCCGACCGCCACCCGGGATCTTGGTACCGACCGCCACCCCGGACCTTGGTTCCGACCACTACGCCGGACCTTGGGTCCGACCGCCACCCCGGACGTTGGGTCCGACCGCCACACCCGACATTCGTTCCGACCGCCACCCCGGTCCATGGTTCCGACCGCCACCCCAGATCTTGGTCCTGACCGCCATCTCAGACCTTGGTTCCGACTGCCACCCCGGACCTTGGGTCCGACCGTCACGGCGGACCTTGGGTACGACCGCCTTGCTGGACCTTGGGTCTGACCGCCACGCTGGACATTGGTTCCGGCCGCCACCCTGGAATTTGGGTCCAGCCGCCACCCCGGACCTTGGGCCCGACCGCCACACCGTACCTTAGGCCCGACTGCCACCCCGGACATTGGGCCCGACCACCACCCCAGACCTTGGTTCTGACCGCCACCCCGGACGTTGGACACGACCGCCGCCCGGGATCTTGGTACCGACTGCCACCCCGGACCTTGGTTCCGACCACCACCCCGGACGTTGGGTCCGACCGCCACACCCGACCTTGGGACCGACTGCCACCCCGGACCTTGGTTCCGACCGCCACAACGGACCTTAGGCCCGACTGCCACCCGGGATCTTGGTACCGACTGCCACCCCGGACCTTGGTTCCGACCACCACCCCGGACGTTGGGTCCGACCGCCACGCCCGACCTTGGGACCGACCGTCACCACGGACCTTGGTTCCGACCGCCACCCCGGACCTTGGTTCCGACTGCCACCCCGGACCTTGGTTCCGACCGCCTCGCCGGACCTTGTTTCAAACCGCCACCCCGGACCTCGGTTCCGAACGCCACCCCGGGCTTGGTTCCAACCGCCGCCCCGGACCTCGGTTCTAACCGCGACCCCGGACATTGGTTCCGACCGCCACCCCGGACCTTGGTTCCGGCCGCCAGACCTTGGGTCCGGCCGCCGGACCTTGGGTCCGACACACACCCCGGACCTTCTGTCCGACCGCCACGCTGGACATTGGTTCCGGCCGCCACCCCATTCCTTGGTTCCAGCCTCTACCCCAGACCTTGTTTCCGAACGCCACCCCTGACCTTGGTTCCGGCAGCCACCCTGGACCTTGGTTCTGGCCGCCACCCCGGACCTTGGTTGCGGCCGCCACCCCGGGTCTTGGGTCCGGCGGCCACCCCGGACCTTGGCCCCGACCGCCACCCCTGACCTTGGTTCCGGCCGCCACCATGGATCTTGGTTCTGGCCGCCACCCCGGACCTTGGGTCCGGCGGCCACCCCGGATCTTGGCCCCGACCGCCACCCCGGACCTTGGGCCCGATCTTCACCCCGGACCTTGGGTCCAGCCGCCACCCCGGACCTTGGGCCCGACTGGCACACAGGACCATGGGCCCAACCGCCACCCCGGACCTCGGTTCCGACCGCCACCCCGGACCTTGGTTCCCACCGCCACCCCAGATCTTGGTTCTGACCGCCATCTCAGACCTTGGGTCCAGCCGCCACCCCGGACCTTGGGCCCGACTGCCACAACGGACCTTAGGCCCGACTGCCACCCGGGATCTTGGTACCGACTGCCACCCCGGACCTTGGTTCCGACCACCACCCCAGACCTTGGGTCCGACCGCCATCCCGGACCATGGGCCCGACCGCCACCACAGACCTTGGTTCTGACCGCCACCCCGGACGTTGGACCCAAACGCCACCACAGACCTTGGTTCTGACCGCCACCCCGGACGTTGGACCCGAACGCCACCCGGGATCTTGATACCGACCGCCACCCCGGACCTTGGTTCCGACCACCACCCCGGTTCTTGGGACCGACCGCCACACCGCACGTTGGGTCCGACCGCCACGCTCGACCGTGGGACCGACCGTCACCCCAGACCTTGGTTCCGACCGCCACCCCGGACCATGGTTCCGACTGGCACCACGGACCTTGGGCCGATCCGCCAGCCCGGATCTTGTTTCCGACCGCCACGCCGGACCTTATTTCAAACCGCCACCCCGGACCTCGGTACCAACCGCCACCTCGGACCTCGGTTCCAACCGCCACACCGGACCTTAGGCCCGACTGCCACCCCAGACCTTGGGCCCGACCGTCACCCCAGACCTTGGTTCCGACCGCCACCCCGGACGTTGGACCCGACCGCCACCCGGGATCTTGGTACCGACCGCCACCCCGGACCTTGGTTCCGACCACAACCCCGGACCTTGGGTCCGACCACCACCACGGACGTTGGGTCCGACCGCCACGCCCGACCTTGGGACTGACCGTCACCCCGGACCTTGGTTCCGACCGACACCTTCGACCATGGTTCCGACTGGCACCCCGAACCTTGGGTCGATCCGTCACCCCGGACCTTGGTTCCGACTGCCACCCTGGACCTTGGTTCCGACCACCACACCGGACCTTGGGTCCGACCGCCACCCCGGACGTTGGGTCCAACCGCCACGCCCGACCTTCGTTCCGACCGCCACCCCGGACCATGGTACCGACTGGCACCCCGGACCTTGGGTCGATCCGCCACCCTGGACCTTAGGCCCGACTGCCACCCCGGACCTTGGTTCCGACCGCCACCCCGGACGTTGGGTCCGACCGCCACTCCCGACCTTGGGGCCGACCGTCACCCCGGACCTTAGTTCTGACTGCCACCCCGGACCATGGTTCCGACTTGCACCCCGGACATTGTGTCGATCCGCCACCCCGGACCTTGGTTCCCACTGCCACCCCGGACCTTGGTTCCGACTGCCACACCGGACGTTGTTTCAAACCGCCACCCGGATCTCGGTTCCAACCGCCACCCCAGACATTGGTTCCGACTGGCACCCCAGACTTTGGGTCGATCCGCCACCCCGGGCGTTGGTTCCGACTGCCACCCCGGACCTTGGTTCCAACCGCCACGCCGGACATTGTTTCAAACCGCCACCCCGGACCTCGGTTCCAACCGCCACCCCAGACATTGGTTCCGGCCGCCACCCCGGACCTTGGGCTCGCCCGCCACACCGGACCTTAGGCCCGACTGCCACCCCGGACCTTGGTTCCGACCGCCACCCCGGACGTTGGACCCGACCGCCACCCGGGATCTTGGTACCGACCGCCACCCCGGACCTTGGTTCCGACCACCACCGCGGACCTTGGGTCCGACCGCCACCCCGGACATTGAGTCCGACCGCCACGGCCGACCTTGGGACCGACCATCACCCGGGATCTTGGTTCCGACCGCCACCCCGGACCATGGTTCCAACTGGCACCCCGGACCTTGGGTCGATCCGCCACCCCGGACCTTGGTTCCGACTGCCACCCCGGACCTTGGTTCCGACCACGACGCCGGACCTTGTTGCAAACCGACACCCCGGACCTTGGTTTCAACCGCCACCCTGGACATTGGTTCCGACCGCCATCCCGGACCTTGGTTCCGTCTGACACGCCGGACCTTGGGTCCGACTGCCACCCCGGGCGTTGGGCCCGACAGCCACGCTGGACATTGGTTCCGGCCGCCACCCCGTTCCGTGGTTCCGGCCGCCACCCTGGACCTTGGTACTGGTCGCCACCCTGGACCTTGGTTCTGGCCGCCATCCCAGACCTTGGTTCCGGCCGCCACCCCGGACCTTGGCCCCAACCGCCATCCCGGACCTTGGGCCCGATCTTCACCCCGGACCTTGGGTCCAGCCGCCACCCCGGACCTTGGGCCCGACTGGCACACCGGACCATGGGCCCGACCGCCACCCTGGGCCTTGAATGCGGACCCCCACCCCGGACCTTGGTTCCCACCGCCACCCCGGATCTTGGTTCTGACCGTCATCTCAGACCTTGGTTCCAACTGCCACCCCGGACCTTGGGTCCGACCGCCACGGCGGACCTTGGGTACGACCGCCTTGCTGGACCTTGGGTCTGACCGCCACGCTGGATATTGGTTCCGGCCGCCACCCTGGACCTTGGGTCCAGCCACCACCCCGGACCTTGGGCCCGACCGCCACACCGGACCTTGGGTCTGACCACCACGCTGGACATTGATTCCGAACGCCACCCTGGACCATGGTTCCGGCCATCACCCCGGACCTTGGTTCCGGCCACCACCCCGGATCTTGGTTCCGACCGCCACCCGGGATCTTGGTTCCGACCGCCACCCTAGACTTTGGTTCCGACCGCCACCCCGGACCTATCTTCCGACTGACACGCCGGATGTTGGGTCCGACTGCCACCTCGGACCTTGGGTCCAACCACCACCCCGGACCTTGGATCCGACCGCCACCCGGGGCCTTGGGTCCGACCGCCAAGCCGGACCTTGGGTCCGACCGCCAAGCCGGACCTTGGGTCTGACCGCCACGCCTGACATTGGTTCCGGCCGCCACCTCGTTCCTTGGTACCGGCCGCCACCCCAAACCTTATTTCCGGCCGCCACCACGGACCTTGTTTCCGAACGCCACCCCCGACCTTGGTTCCGGCGGCCACCCCGGACCTTGGTTGTGGCCGCCACCCCGGACCTTGGTTCTGACCGCCACCCCGGACCTTGATTCCGGCAGCCACCCCGGACCTTGGGCCCGACCGCCACCCCGGACCTTGATCCCGATCTTCACCACGGACCTTGAGCCCGATCACCACCCTGGACCTTGGTGCCGACTGCCACACCGGACCATGGGCCCAACCGCCACCCCGGACCTTGGTTCCGACCGCCACCCGGGATCTTGGTTCCGACCGCCACCCTGGACCTTGGGTCCCGACCGCCACGCTGGACCTTGGGTCCGACTGCCACGCCGGACCTTGGGTCCGACTGCCACGCCGGACATTAGTACCGGCCGCCACCCCAGGCCTTGGTTCCGACCGCCACCCCGGACCTTGTTTCCGACCGCCACCCCGGTCATTGTTTCCGACCGCCACCCCGAAGCTTGGTTCTGACTGCCACCCGGACCCTCGTTCCGACCGCCACGCCAGACATTGTTTCAAACCGCCACCACGGACCTCGTTTCCAACCGCCACTCCGGACATTGGTTCCGACCGCCACCCCGGACCTTGGTTGCAGCCGACACGCCGGACCTTGGGTCCGACCGCGACACCGGATGTTGGGTCCGACCGCCACGCACGACCTTGGTTCCGACCGCCACCCCGGACCATGGTTCCGACTGGCACCCCGGACCTTGGGTCGATCCGCCACCCCTGACCTTGGTTCTGACTGCCACCCCGGACCCTGGATCCGACCACCACGCCGGACCTTGTTTCAAACCGCCACCCCGGAACTCGGTTCCAACTGCCACCCCGGACATTGGTTCCGGCCGCCACCCCGGACCTTGGGCCCGACCGCCAAATCTGACCTTGGTTCCGACCGCCACCCCGGACGTTCGACCCGACCGCCACCCGGGATCTTGGTACCGACCGCCACCCCGGACCTTGGTTCCGACCACTACGCCGGACCTTGGGTCCGACCGCCACCCCGGACGTTGGGTCCGACCGCCACACCCGACATTCGTTCCGACCGCCACCCCGGTCCATGGTTCCGACCGCCACCCCAGATCTTGGTCCTGACCGCCATCTCAGACCTTGGTTCCGACTGCCACCCCGGACCTTGGGTCCGACCGTCACGGCGGACCTTGGGTACGACCGCCTTGCTGGACCTTGGGTCTGACCGCCACGCTGGACATTGGTTCCGGCCGCCACCCTGGAATTTGGGTCCAGCCGCCACCCCGGACCTTGGGCCCGACCGCCACACCGTACCTTAGGCCCGACTGCCACCCCGGACATTGGGCCCGACCACCACCCCAGACCTTGGTTCTGACCGCCACCCCGGACGTTGGACACGACCGCTGCCCGGGATCTTGGTACCGACTGCCACCCCGGACCTTGGTTCCGACCACCACCCCGGACGTTGGGTCCGACCGCCACACCCGACCTTGGGACCGACTGCCACCCCGGACCTTGGTTCCGACCGCCACAACGGACCTTAGGCCCGACTGCCACCCGGGATCTTGGTACCGACTGCCACCCCGGACCTTGGTTCCGACCACCACCCCGGACGTTGGGTCCGACCGCCACGCCCGACCTTGGGACCGACCGTCACCACGGACCTTGGTTCCGACCGCCACCCCGGACCTTGGTTCCGACTGCCACCCCGGACCTTGGTTCCGACCGCCTCGCCGGACCTTGTTTCAAACCGCCACCCCGGACCTCGGTTCCGAACGCCACCCCGGGCTTGGTTCCAACCGCCGCCCCGGACCTCGGTTCTAACCGCGACCCCGGACATTGGTTCCGACCGCCACCCCGGACCTTGGTTCCGGCCGCCAGACCTTGGGTCCGGCCGCCGGACCTTGGGTCCGACCCACACCCCGGACCTTCTGTCCGACCGCCACGCTGGACATTGGTTCCGGCCGCCACCCCATTCCTTGGTTCCAGCCTCTACCCCAGACCTTGTTTCCGAACGCCACCCCTGACCTTGGTTCCGGCAGCCACCCTGGACCTTGGTTCTGGCCGCCACCCCGGACCTTGGTTGCGGCCGCCACCCCGGGTCTTGGGTCCGGCGGCCACCCCGGACCTTGGCCCCGACCGCCACCCCTGACCTTGGTTCCGGCCGCCACCATGGATCTTGGTTCTGGCCGCCACCCCGGACCTTGGGTCCGGCGGCCACCCCGGATCTTGGCCCCGACCGCCACCCCGGACCTTGGGCCCGATCTTCACCCCGGACCTTGGGTCCAGCCGCCACCCCGGACCTTGGGCCCGACTGGCACACAGGACCATGGGCCCAACCGCCACCCCGGACCTCGGTTCCGACCGCCACCCCGGACCTTGGTTCCCACCGCCACCCCAGATCTTGGTTCTGACCGCCATCTCAGACCTTGGGTCCAGCCGCCACCCCGGACCTTGGGCCCGACTGCCACAACGGACCTTAGGCCCGACTGCCACCCGGGATCTTGGTACCGACTGCCACCCCGGACCTTGGTTCCGACCACCACCCCAGACCTTGGGTCCGACCGCCATCCCGGACCATGGGCCCGACCGCCACCACAGACCTTGGTTCTGACCGCCACCCCGGACGTTGGACCCAAACGCCACCACAGACCTTGGTTCTGACCGCCACCCCGGACATTGGACCCGAACGCCACCCGGGATCTTGATACCGACCGCCACCCCGGACCTTGGTTCCGACCACCACCCCGGTTCTTGGGACCGACCGCCACACCGCACGTTGGGTCCGACCGCCACGCTCGACCGTGGGACCGACCGTCACCCCAGACCTTGGTTCCGACCGCCACCCCGGACCATGGTTCCGACTGGCACCACGGACCTTGGGCCGATCCGCCAGCCCGGATCTTGTTTCCGACCGCCACGCCGGACCTTATTTCAAACCGCCACCCCGGACCTCGGTACCAACCGCCACCCCGGACCTCGGTTCCAACCGCCACACCGGACCTTAGGCCCGACTGCCACCCCAGACCTTGGGCCCGACCGTCACCCCAGACCTTGGTTCCGACCGCCACCCCGGACGTTGGACCCGACCGCCACCCGGGATCTTGGTACCGACCGCCACCCCGGACCTTGGTTCCGACCACAACCCCGGACCTTGGGTCCGACCACCACCACGGACGTTGGGTCCGACCGCCACGCCCGACCTTGGGACTGACCGTCACCCCGGACCTTGGTTCCGACCGACACCTTCGACCATGGTTCCGACTGGCACCCCGAACCTTGGGTCGATCCGTCACCCCGGACCTTGGTTCCGACTGCCACCCTGGACCTTGGTTCCGACCACCACACCGGACCTTGGGTCCGACCGCCACCCCGGACGTTGGGTCCAACCGCCACGCCCGACCTTCGTTCCGACCGCCACCCCGGACCATGGTACCGACTGGCACCCCGGACCTTGGGTCGATCCGCCACCCTGGACCTTAGGCCCGACTGCCACCCCGGACCTTGGTTCCGACCGCCACCCCGGACGTTGGGTCCGACCGCCACTCCCGACCTTGGGGCCGACCGTCACCCCGGACCTTAGTTCTGACTGCCACCCCGGACCATGGTTCCGACTTGCACCCCGGACATTGTGTCGATCCGCCACCCCGGACCTTGGTTCCCACTGCCACCCCGGACCTTGGTTCCGACTGCCACACCGGACGTTGTTTCAAACCGCCACCCGGATCTCGGTTCCAACCGCCACCCCAGACATTGGTTCCGACTGGCACCCCAGACTTTGGGTCGATCCGCCACCCCGGGCGTTGGTTCCGACTGCCACCCCGGACCTTGGTTCCAACCGCCACGCCGGACATTGTTTCAAACCGCCACCCCGGACCTCGGTTCCAACCGCCACCCCAGACATTGGTTCCGGCCGCCACCCCGGACCTTGGGCTCGCCCGCCACACCGGACCTTAGGCCCGACTGCCACCCCGGACCTTGGTTCCGACCGCCACCCCGGACGTTGGACCCGACCGCCACCCGGGATCTTGGTACCGACCGCCACCCCGGACCTTGGTTCCGACCACCACCGCGGACCTTGGGTCCGACCGCCACCCCGGACATTGAGTCCGACCGCCACGGCCGACCTTGGGACCGACCATCACCCGGGATCTTGGTTCCGACCGCCACCCCGGACCATGGTTCCAACTGGCACCCCGGACCTTGGGTCGATCCGCCACCCCGGACCTTGGTTCCGACTGCCACCCCGGACCTTGGTTCCGACCACGACGCCGGACCTTGTTGCAAACCGACACCCCGGACCTTGGTTTCAACCGCCACCCTGGACATTGGTTCCGACCGCCATCCCGGACCTTGGTTCCGTCTGACACGCCGGACCTTGGGTCCGACTGCCACCCCGGGCGTTGGGCCCGACAGCCACGCTGGACATTGGTTCCGGCCGCCACCCCGTTCCGTGGTTCCGGCCGCCACCCTGGACCTTGGTACTGGTCGCCACCCTGGACCTTGGTTCTGGCCGCCATCCCAGACCTTGGTTCCGGCCGCCACCCCGGACCTTGGCCCCAACCGCCATCCCGGACCTTGGGCCCGATCTTCACCCCGGACCTTGGGTCCAGCCGCCACCCCGGACCTTGGGCCCGACTGGCACACCGGACCATGGGCCCGACCGCCACCCTGGGCCTTGAATGCGGACCCCCACCCCGGACCTTGGTTCCCACCGCCACCCCGGATCTTGGTTCTGACCGTCATCTCAGACCTTGGTTCCAACTGCCACCCCGGACCTTGGGTCCGACCGCCACGGCGGACCTTGGGTACGACCGCCTTGCTGGACCTTGGGTCTGACCGCCACGCTGGATATTGGTTCCGGCCGCCACCCTGGACCTTGGGTCCAGCCACCACACCGGACCTTGGGCCCGACCGCCACACCGGACCTTGGGTCTGACCACCACGCTGGACATTGATTCCGAACGCCACCCTGGACCATGGTTCCAGCCATCACCCCGGACCTTGGTTCCGGCCACCACCCCGGATCTTGGTTCCGACCGCCACCCGGGATCTTGGTTCCGGCCGCCACCCTAGACTTTGGTTCCGACCGCCACCCCGGACCTATCTTCCGACTGACACGCCGGATGTTGGGTCCGACTGCCACCTCGGACCTTGGGTCCAACCACCACCCCGGACCTTGGATCCGACCGCCACCCGGGGCCTTGGGTCCGACCGCCAAGCCGGACCTTGGGTCCGACCGCCAAGCCGGACCTTGGGTCTGACCGCCACGCCTGACATTGGTTCCGGCCGCCACCTCGTTCCTTGGTACCGGCCGCCACCCCAAACCTTATTTCTGGCCGCCACCACGGACCTTGTTTCCGAACGCCACCCCCGACCTTGGTTCCGGCGGCCACCCCGGACCTTGGTTGTGGCCGCCACCCCGGACCTTGGTTCTGACCGCCACCCCGGACCTTGATTCCGGCAGCCACCCCGGACCTTGGGCCCGACCGCCACCCCGGACCTTGATCCCGATCTTCACCACGGACCTTGAGCCCGATCACCACCCTGGACCTTGGTGCCGACTGCCACACCGGACCATGGGCCCGACCGCCACCCCGGACCTTGGTTCCGACCGCCACCCGGGATCTTGGTTCCGACCGCCACCCTGGACCTTGGGTCCCGACCGCCACGCTGGACCTTGGGTCCGACTGCCACGCCGGACCTTGGGTCCGACTGCCACGCCGGACATTAGTACCGGCCGCCACCCCAGGCCTTGGTTCCGTCCGCCACCCCGGACCTTGTTTCCGACCGCCACCCCGGTCATTGTTTCCGACCGCCACCCCGAAGCTTGGTTCTGACTGCCACCCCGGACCCTCGTTCCGACCGCCACGCCAGACATTGTTTCAAACCGCCACCACGGACCTCGTTTCCAACCGCCACTCCGGACATTGGTTCCGACCGCCACCCCGGACCTTGGTTGCAGCCGACACGCCGGACCTTGGGTCCGACCGCGACACCGGATGTTGGGTCCGACCGCCACGCACGACCTTGGGACCGACCGTCACCCCGGACCTTGGTTCCGACCGCCACCCCGGACCATGGTTCCGACTGGCACCCCGGACCTTGGGTCGATCCGCCACCCCTGACCTTGGTTCTGACTGCCACCCCGGACCCTGGATCCGACCACCACGCCGGACCTTGTTTCAAACCGCCACCCCGGAACTCGGTTCCAACTGCCACCCCGGACATTGGTTCCGGCCGCCACCCCGGACCTTGGGCCCGACCGCCAAATCTGACCTTGGTTCCGACCGCCACCCCGGACGTTCGACCCGACCGCCACCCGGGATCTTGGTACCGACCGCCACCCCGGACCTTGGTTCCGACCACTACGCCGGACCTTGGGTCCGACCGCCACCCCGGACGTTGGGTCCGACCGCCACACCCGACATTCGTTCCGACCGCCACCCCGGTCCATGGTTCCGACCGCCACCCCAGATCTTGGTCCTGACCGCCATCTCAGACCTTGGTTCCGACTGCCACCCCGGACCTTGGGTCCGACCGTCACGGCGGACCTTGGGTACGACCGCCTTGCTGGACCTTGGGTCTGACCGCCACGCTGGACATTGGTTCCGGCCGCCACCCTGGAATTTGGGTCCAGCCGCCACCCCGGACCTTGGGCCCGACCGCCACACCGTACCTTAGGCCCGACTGCCACCCCGGACATTGGGCCCGACCACCACCCCAGACCTTGGTTCTGACCGCCACCCCGGACGTTGGACACGACCGCCGCCCGGGATCTTGGTACCGACTGCCACCCCGGACCTTGGTTCCGACCACCACCCCGGACGTTGGGTCCGACCGCCACACCCGACCTTGGGACCGACTGCCACCCCGGACCTTGGTTCCGACCGCCACAACGGACCTTAGGCCCGACTGCCACCCGGGATCTTGGTACCGACTGCCACCCCGGACCTTGGTTCCGACCACCACCCCGGACGTTGGGTCCGACCGCCACGCCCGACCTTGGGACCGACCGTCACCACGGACCTTGGTTCCGACCGCCACCCCGGACCTTGGTTCCGACTGCCACCCCGGACCTTGGTTCCGACCGCCTCGCCGGACCTTGTTTCAAACCGCCACCCCGGACCTCGGTTCCGAACGCCACCCCGGGCTTGGTTCCAACCGCCGCCCCGGACCTCGGTTCTAACCGCGACCCCGGACATTGGTTCCGACCGCCACCCCGGACCTTGGTTCCGGCCGCCAGACCTTGGGTCCGGCCGCCGGACCTTGGGTCCGGCCGCCGGACCTTGGGTCCGACCCACACCCCGGACCTTCTGTCCGACCGCCACGCTGGACATTGGTTCCGGCCGCCACCCCATTCCTTGGTTCCAGCCTCTACCCCAGACCTTGTTTCCGAACGCCACCCCTGACCTTGGTTCCGGCAGCCACCCTGGACCTTGGTTCTGGCCGCCACCCCGGACCTTGGTTGCGGCCGCCACCCCGGGTCTTGGGTCCGGCGGCCACCCCGGACCTTGGCCCCGACCGCCACCCCTGACCTTGGTTCCGGCCGCCACCATGGATCTTGGTTCTGGCCGCCACCCCGGACCTTGGGTCCGGCGGCCACCCCGGATCTTGGCCCCGACCGCCACCCCGGACCTTGGGCCCGATCTTCACCCCGGACCTTGGGTCCAGCCGCCACCCCGGACCTTGGGCCCGACTGGCACACAGGACCATGGGCCCAACCGCCACCCCGGACCTCGGTTCCGACCGCCACCCCGGACCTTGGTTCCCACCGCCACCCCAGATCTTGGTTCTGACCGCCATCTCAGACCTTGGGTCCAGCCGCCACCCCGGACCTTGGGCCCGACTGCCACAACGGACCTTAGGCCCGACTGCCACCCGGGATCTTGGTACCGACTGCCACCCCGGACCTTGGTTCCGACCACCACCCCAGACCTTGGGTCCGACCGCCATCCCGGACCATGGGCCCGACCGCCACCACAGACCTTGGTTCTGACCGCCACCCCGGACGTTGGACCCGAACGCCACCACAGACCTTGGTTCTGACCGCCACCCCGGACGTTGGACCCGAACGCCACCACAGACCTTGGTTCTGACCGCCACCCCGGACGTTGGACCCGAACGCCACCCGGGATCTTGATACCGACCGCCACCCCGGACCTTGGTTCCGACCACCACCCCGGTTCTTGGGACCGACCGCCACACCGCACGTTGGGTCCGACCGCCACGCTCGACCGTGGGACCGACCGTCACCCCAGACCTTGGTTCCGACCGCCACCCCGGACCATGGTTCCGACTGGCACCCCGGACCTTGGGCCGATCCGCCAGCCCGGATCTTGTTTCCGACCGCCACGCCGGACCTTATTTCAAACCGCCACCCCGGACCTCGGTACCAACCGCCACCCCGGACCTCGGTACCAACCGCCACCCCGGACCTCGGTACCAACCGCCACCCCGGACCTCGGTTCCAACCGCCACACCAGACCTTGGGCCCGACCGTCACCCCAGACCTTGGTTCCGACCGCCACCCCGGACGTTGGACCCGACCGCCACCACGGACGTTGGGTCCGACCGCCACGCCCGACCTTGGGACTGACCGTCACCCCGGACCTTGGTTCCGACCGACACCTTCGACCATGGTTCCGACTGGCACCCCGAACCTTGGGTCGATCCGTCACCCCGGACCTTGGTTCCGACTGCCACCTTGGACCTTGGTTCCGACAGCCACGCCGGACCTTCTTTCAAACCGCCACCCCGGACCTCGGTTCCAACCGCCACCCCGGACATTGGATCCGGCCGCCACCCCGGTCCTTGGGCCCGACCACCACATCGGACCTTAGGCCCAACTGCCACCCCGGACCTTGGGCCCGACCGCCAGCCCAGACCTTGGTTCCGACCGCCACCCCGGACATTGGACCCGACCGCCACCCGGGATCTTGGTACCGACCGCCACCCTGGACCTTGGTTCCGACCACCACGCCGGACCTTGGGTCCGACCGCCACCTCGGACGTTGGGTCCAACCGCCACGCCCGACCTTCGTTCCGACCGCCACCCCGGACCATGGTACCGACTGGCTCCCCGGACCTTGGGTCGATCCGCCACCCCGGACCTTAGGCCCGACTGCCACCCCGCACCTTGGTTCCGACCGCCACCCCCGACCTTGGGGCCGACCGTCACCCCGGACCTTGGTTCTGACTGCCACCCCGGACCATGGTTCCGACTTGCACCCCGGACATTGTGTCGATCCGCCACCCCGGACCTTGGTTCCCACTGCCACCCCGGACCTTGGTTCCGACTGCCACACCGGACGTTGTTTCAAACCGCCACCCGGATCTCGGTTCCAACCGCCACCCCAGACATTGGTTCCGACTGGCACCCCAGACCTTGGGTCGATCCGCCACCCCGGGCGTTGGTTCCGACTGCCACCCCGGACCTCGGTTCCAACCGCCACCCCAGACATTGGTTCCGGCCGCCACCCCGGACCTTGGGCTCGCCCACCACACCGGACCTTAGGCCCGACTGCCACCCCGGACCTTGGTTCCGACCGCCACCCCGGAAGTTGGACCCGACCGCCACCCGGGATCTTGGTACCGACCGCCACCCCGGACCTTGGTTCCGACCACCACCGCGGACCTTGGGTCCGACCGCCACCCCGGACATTGAGTCCGACCGCCACGGCCGACCTTGGGACCGACCGTCACCCGGGATCTTGGTTCGACCGCCACTCCGGACCATGGTTCCAACTGGCACCCCGGACCTTGGGTCGATCCGCCACCCCGACAGCCACGCTGGACATTGGTTCCGGCCGCCACCCCGTTCCGTGGTTCCGGCCGCCACCCCGGACCTTGGTACTGGTCGCCACCCTGGACCTTGGTTCTGGCCGCCACCCCAGACCTTGGTTCCGGCCGCCACCCCGGACCTTGGCCCCAACCGCCATCCCGGACCTTGGGCCCGATCTTCACCCCGCACCTTGGGTCCAGCCGCCACCCCGGACCTTGGGCCCGACTGGCACACCGGACAATGGGCCCCACCGCCACCCTGGGCCTTGATGCCGACCCCCACCCCGGACCTTGGTTCCCACCGCCACCCCAGATCTTGGTTCTGACCGCCATCTCAGACCTTGGTTCCGACTGCCACCCCGGACCTTGGGTCCGACCGCCACGGCGGACCTTGGGTACGACCGCCTTGCTGGACCTTGGGTCTGACCGCCATGCTGGATATTGGTTCCGGCCGCCACCCTGGACCTTGGGTCCAGCCACCACCCCGGACCTTGGGCCCGACCGCCACACCGGACCTTGGGTCTGACCGCCACGCTGGACATTGATTCCGAACGCCACCCTCGACCATGGTTCCGGCCATCACCCCGGACCTTGGTTCCGGCCACCACCCCGGATCTTGGTTCCGACCGCCACCCGGGATCTTGGTTCCGACCGCCACCCTAGACTTTGGTTCCGACCGCCACCCCGGACCTATCTTCCGACTGACACGCAGGATGTTGGGTCCGACTGCCACCTCGGACCTTGGGTCCGACCGCCACCCTGGACCTTGGGTCCGACCACCACCCCGGACCTCGGATCCGACCGCCACCCGGGGCCTTGGGTCCGACCGCCAAGCCGGACCTTGGGTCCGACCGCCAAGCCGGACCTTGGGTCTGACCGCCACGCCTGACATTGGTTCCGGCCGCCACCCCGTTCCTTGGTACCGGCCGCCACCTCAAACCTTGTTTCCGGCCGCCACCACGGACCTTGTTTCCGAACGCCACCCCCGACCTTGGTTCCGGCGGCCACCCCGGACCTTGGTTGTGGCCGCCACCCCGGAGCTTGGTTCTGACCGCCACCCCGGACCTTGGTTCCGGCAGCCACCCCGGATCTTGGGCCCGACCGCCACCCCGGACCTTGATCCCGATCTTCACCACGGACCTTGAGCCCGATCACCACCCTGGACCTTGGTGCCGACTGCCACACCGGAGCATGGGCCCGACCGCCACCCGGGATCTTGGTTCCAACCACCACCCTGGACCTTGGGTCCCGACCGCCATGCTGGACCTTGGGTCCGACTGCCACGCCGGACCTTGGGTCCGACCACTACGCCGGACCTTGGGTCCGACCGCCACCCCGGACGTTGAGTCCGACCGCCACACCCGACCTTCGTTCCGACCGCCACCCCGGTCCATGGTTCCGACCGCCACCCCAGATCTTGGTCCTGACCGCCATCTCAGACCTTGGTTCCGACTGCCACCCCGGACCTTGGGTCCGACCGCCTTGCTGGACCTTGGGTCTGACCGCCACGCTGGACATTGGTTCCGGCCGCCACCCTGGACCTTGGGTCCAGCCGCCACCCCGGACCTTGGGCCCGACCGCCACACCGTACCTTAGGCCCGACTGCCACCCCGGACCTTGGGCCCGACCACCACCCCAGACCTTGGTTCTGACCGCCACCCCGGACGTTGGACCCGACCGCCGCCCGGGATCTTGGTACCGACTGCCACCCCGGACCTTGGTTCCGACCACCACCCCGGACGTTGGGTCCGACCGCCACACCCGACCTTGGGACCGACTGCCACCCCGGACCTTGGTTCCGACCGCCACGCCGGAACTTGTTTCAAACCACCACCCGAACCTCGGTTCCAACCGCCACCCCGGACATTGGTTCCGACCGCCACCCCGGACCTTGGTTCCGGCCGACACGCTGGGCCTTGGGTCCGACCGCCAAGCCGGACTTTGGGTCTGACCGCCACACCGGACATTGGTTCCGGCCGCCACCCCGTTCCTTGGTTCCGGCCGCCACACTGAACCTTGTTTCCGAACGACACCCCCGACCTTGGTTCTGCCCTCCACCCCGGACCTTGGTTCCATCCGCCACCCTGCACCTTGGATCCGGCCGCCACCCCGGACATTGGGCCTGACCGCCACCCCGGACATTGGGCCCGATCTTCACCCCAGACCTTGGGCTCGACAGCCACCCCTGACCTTGGGCCCGACTGCTACACCGGACCATGGGCCCGACCGCCACCCCGAACCTTGGGTCTGACCGCCACCCCGGACCATGGTTCCGACGGCTACACCGGACCTCGGGTCCGACCGCCATGCCAGACCTTGGGTCCGACCGCCATGCCAGACCTTGTGTCCAACTGCCACCCCGGACCTTGGGTCCGACCGCCACGCCGGACCATGGGTCCGACCGCCATGCTGGACATTGGTTCCGGCCGCCACCCCGTTCCGTGGTTCCGGCCGCTACCCCGGACCTTGTTTCCGAACGCCACCCACGACCTTGGTTCCGGCCGCCACCCTGGACCTTGGTTCTGGCCGCCACCCCGGACCTTGGTTCCAGCCGCAACACCGGAACTTGAGTCCGGCCGCCACCCCGGACCTTGGCCCCGACCGCCACCCCGGACCTTGGGTCCGACCGCCACGCCGGACCTTGGGTCCGACCGCCACAGCGGATCTTGTGTACGACCGCCTTGCTGGACCTTGGGTCTGACCGCCACGCTGGACATTGGTTCCGGCCGCCACCCTGGACCTTGGGTCCAGCTGCCACCCCGGACCTTGGGCCCGACCGCCACACCGGACTTGAGGCCCGACTGCCACCCCGGACCTTGGGCCCGACCACCACCCCAGACCTTGGTTCTGACCGCCACCCTGGACCTTGGGTCCGACTGCCACCCCGGACCTCGGTTCCAACCGCCACCCTGGACATTGGTTCCGACCGCCATCCCGGACCTTGGTTCCGGCCGTCATGCTGGACCTTGGGTCCGACTGCCACCCCGGACCTTTGGTCCAACTGCCACCCCGGACCTTGGGTCCGACCGCCACGCCGGACCTTGGGTCCGACCGCCACGCTGGACATTGGTTCCGGCCACCACCCCGTTCCGTGGTTCCGGCCGCTACCCCGGACCTTGTTTCCGAACGCCACCCCCGACCTTGGTTCCGGCCGCCACCCTGGACCTTTGTTCTGGCCGCCACCCCGGACCTTGGCCCCGACCGCCACCCCGGACCTTGGCCCCGACCGCCACCCCGGACCTTGGGTCCGACCGCCACGCCGGTCCTTGGGTCCGACCGCCACGGCGGACATTGGGTACGACCGCCTTTCTGGACCTTGGGTCTGACCGCCACGCTGGACATTGCTTCCGGCCGCCACCCCGGACCTTGGTTCCGGCCGCCACCCCGGATCTTGGTTCCGACTGCCATCCGGGATCTTGGTTCCGACCGCCACCCTGGACCTTGGGTCCGACTGCCACCCCGGACCTTGGGTCCGATTGCCACCCCGGACCTTGGGTCCGACCGCCACGCCGGACCTTGGGTCCGACCGCCACGCTGGACATTGGTTCCGGCCGCCACCCCATTCCGTGGTTCCGGCCGCTACCCCGGACCTTGTTTCCGAACGCCACCCCCGACCTTGGTTCCGGCCGCCACCCTGGACCTTGGTTCCGGCCGCAACCCCGGACCTTGAGTCCGGCCGCCACCCCGGACCTTGGCCCTGAGCGCCACCCCGGTCCTTGGGCCGGATCTTCACCCCGGACCTTGGGTCCAGCCGCCACCCCGGACCTTGGGCCCGACTGGCACACCGGACCATGGGCCCGACCATCACCCCGGACCACGGTTCTGACCGCCACCCAGGACCTTGGTTCCCACCGCCACCCCTGATCTTGGTTCTGACCGCCATCTCAGATCTTTGTTCCGACCGCCACACCGGACCTGAGGCCCGACTGCCACCCCGGACCTTGGTCCCGACCGCCACCCCAGACCTTGGTTCTGACCGCCACCCCGGACGTTGGACCCGACCGCCACCCCGGACCTTGGTTCCGACCGCCACCCCGGACCTTCGTTCCAGCCGACACGCCGGACCATGGGTCCGACCACCAAGCCGGACCTTGGGTCCGACCGCCACGCCGGACAATGGTTCCGGCCGCCACCCCGTTCCTTGGTTCCGGCCGCCACCCCGGACCTTGTTTCCGAACGCCACACCCGACCTTGGCTGTGGCCGCCACCCCGGACCTTCGTTCCGTCCGCCACCCTGCACCTTGGATCCGGCCGCCACCCGGACATTGGGCCTGACCGCCACCCCAGACATTGGGCCCGATCTTCACCCCAGACCTTGGGCTCGACCGCCAACCCTGACCTTGAGCCCGACTGCCACACCGGGCCATGGGCCCGACCGCCACCCGAAACTTGGGTCTGACCGCCACCCCGAACCACGGTTCCGACGGCTACGCCGGACCTCGGGTCCGACCGCCACGCCAGACCTTGGGTCCGACCGCCATGCCCGACCTTGGGTCTGACCGCCATCCCAGACCTTCGTTCCAACCACCACACTGGACCTTGGTTCCGAACGCCGCACCGTACCTTGGGTCAGACCGCGACCGCGTACCTTCGGTCCGACTGCCACCCCAGACCTTGATGCCGACCCCCACCCCGGACCTTGATTCCGAACGCCACCCGGGATCTTGGTTCCGACCGCCACCCTGGACCTTGGGTCCGACTGCCACCCCGGACCTTGGGTCCGACCGCCACGCCGGACCTTGGGTCCGACCGCCAGCCGGGACCTTGAGTCCGACCGCCAGCCCAGACAGTGGGTCCGATCGCCACCGCAGACCTTTGAACCGACCGCCCCCCGGAACTTGGGTCTGACCGCCACCCCGGACCACGGTTCCCACCGCCACGCCGGACCTCGGGTCCGACCGCCACGGCAGACATTGGGTCCGAACGCCACGCCGGACCTTGGGTCCGTCCGTCACACCGGACCTTCGATCCAACCGTCTTTAGAAATGATGTTCCGGCAATCATTTCAAGCAAATCCACTCCTGTTTCTAAACCTTCTCTCCTTGCCACTGAGCCCTTTTTGCCAAGAAACCTATTTTCCAATGTTCTCCCAATGCGATTGAGGCCTTTATCGCCAATAAGCTGACTTTCGAAAAAGGGGACACCTCGGTGGTTCAAGTATTTGGAGGAAGTCCGCAGTTAATTCCATACATTCTCTCAGTGGCTTAGGACTCCTTTTCCCCAAGAGGTGGACAGAGTGGCAACGCGCGTAGTTTGATAACTGAAGCATTTCAAACAAATTCACTCCTGTTTCTAAACTTTCTCTCCTTGCCACTGAGTCCTTTTTGCCAAGAAACCTATTTTGCCGCACACTATATCTCTCATATGTTGGGCACGCTGAGCAAATCAACAGTTAGTTCGAAATGTTCTCTCAATAAGATTCATTCAGTCCTTTGTATTCAGAAATGATCTTACGGCACTGTTGCATATCTCGATGAGTATTTTAACTAAATCCAGACTTGTTTCCAATGCTCTCCCACTGCGATTGAGGGCTGTATCGCCAATAAGCTGACATTCGAAAAAGGGGACACATCGGTGTTGCAAGCATTTGGAGGAAATCCGCAGTTGTTTTCATACATTCTCACATTGGCATAGGACTCCTTTTCCCCAAGAGGCTGATAGAGTCGCAAAGCGCGTAGGTTGATAACTGAAGCATTTCAAACAAATCCACTCCTGTTTCTAAACTTTCTCTCCTTGCCACTGAGTCCTTTTTGCCAAGAAACCTATTATGCAGCAAACTATATCTCTCATATGTTGGGCACGTTGAGCAAATCAACAGTTAGTTCGAAATGTTCTCTCAATAATATTCATTCGGTCCTATGTATTCAGAAATGATGTTACGGCAATGTTGCATATCTCGATGAGTATTTTAAGGAAATCCAGACTGGTTTCCAATTTGTTCTCCAACTGCGATTGAGGGCTGTATCGCAAATAAGCTGACATTCGACCAAGGGGACACGTCGATGGGTCAAGCATTTGGAGGAAGTACGCAATTGTCTCCATACTTTCCCTCATTGGCGGAGGACTCCTTTTCCCCAAGAAACTGATATAGTGGCAACGTGCGTAGTTTGATAACTGAAGCATTTCAAACAAATCCACTCCTGTTTCTAAACTTTCTCTCCTTGTCACTGAGTCCTTTTTGCCAAGAAACCTATTTTGCCGCAAACTATATCTCTCATATGTTGGGCACGTTGAGCAAATCAACAGTTGGTTCGAAATGTTCTCTCAATAAGGTTCATTCAGTCCTTTGTATTTTAAAATGTTGTTCCGGCAATGTTGCATATCTCGATGAATATTTTAGGTAAATTCAGACTGGTTTCCAATGTTCTCCCACTGCGATTGAGGGCTTTATCGCCAATAAGCTGACATTCGACCAAGGGGACACGTCGATGGGTCAAGCATTTGGAGGAAGTACGCAGTTGTTTCCATACTTTCTCTCATTGGCTTAGGACTCCTTGTGCCCAAGAAACCGATATAGTGGCAACGTGCGTAGTTTGATAACTGAAGCATTTCAAACAAATTCACTCCTGTTTCTAAATTTTCTCTCCTTGTCACTGAGTCCTTTTTGCCAAGAAACCTATTTTGCAACAAACTATATCTCTCATATGTTGGGTACGTTGAGCAAATCAACAGTTAATTCGAAATGTTCTCTCAATAAGATTCATTCAGTCCAATGTTCTCCCACTGCGATTGAGGGCTTTATCGCCAATAAGCTGACATTCGACCAAGGGGACACGTCGATGGGTCAAGCATTTGGAGGAAGTACGCAGTTGTTTCCATATTTTCTCTCATTGGCTAAGGACTCCTTGTCCCCAAGAAAGTGATATAGTGGCAACGTGCGTAGTTTGATAACTGAAGCATTTCAAACAAATCCACACCTGTTTCTAAACTTTCTCTCCTTGCCACTGAGTCCTTTTTGCCAAGAAACCTATTTTGCCGCACACTATATCTCTCATATGTTGGGCACGCTGAGGAAATCAACAGTTAGTTCGAAATGTTCTCTCAATAAGATTCATTCAGTCCTTTGCATATCGAAATGATGTTACGGCAATGTTGCATATGTCGATGAGTATTTTAAGTAAATCAAGATTGGTTTCCAATGTTCTCCCACTGCGATTGAGGGCTTTATCTCCATTCAGCTGACTTTCGAAAAAGGGGACACCTCGGTGGTTCAAGTATTTGCAGGAAATCCGCAGTTGTTTCCATACATTCTCTCATTGGCTTAGGACTCCTTTTCCCCAAGAGGCGGAGAGAGTGGCAACGCGCGTAGTTTGATAACTGAAGCATTTCAAACAAATCCACTCCTGTTTCTAAACTTTCTCTCCTTGCCACTGAGTCCTTTTTGGCAAGAAACCTATTTTGCAGCAAACTATAACTCTCACATGTTGGGCACGTTGAGCACATCAACAGTTAGTTCGAAATGTTCTCTCAATAAGATTCATTCAGTCCTTTGTATTCAGAAATGATGTTACGGGAATGTTGCATATCTCGATGAGTATTTAAAGTAAATCAAGACTGGTTTCCAATGTTCTCCCACTGCGATTGAGGGCTTTATCGCCAATAAGCTGACATTCGTCCAAGTGGACACGTCGATGGGTCAAGCATTTGGAGGAAGCACGCAGTTGTTTCCATACGTTCTCTCATTGGTTTAGGACTCGTTTACCCCCAGAAACTGATATAGTGGCAACGTGCGTAGTTTGATAACTGAAGCATTTCAAACAAATCCACTCCTGCTTCTAAATCTTCTCTCCTTGTCACTGAGTCCTTTTTGCCAAGAAACCTATTTTGCCGCAAACTATATCGCTCATATGTTGGGCACGTTGATGCGGAGAGAGTGGCAACGCGAGTAGTTTGAAATGCTTCTGTTATCAATTAACGCATATGAGAGATATAGTTTCCGGCAAAATAGGTTTCTTTGCAAAAAGGACTCAGTGGCAAGGAGAGAAAGTTTAGAAACAGGAGTGGATTTGTTTGAAATGCTTCAGTTATCAAACTACGCACGTTGACACTATATCAGCTTCTTGGGGAAAAGGAGTCCTAAGCCAATGAGAGAATTATGGAAACAACTGCGGATTTCGTCCAAATACTTGAATCACCGAGGTGTCCCCTTTTTCGAAAGTCAGCTTATTGGCGATAAAGCCCTCAATCGCAGTGGGAGAACATTGGAAACCAGTCTTCATTTACTTAAAATACTCATCGACATATGCAACATTGCCGTAACATCATTTCTAAATGCAAAGGACTGAATGAATCTTATTGAGAGAACATTTCGATCGAATTGTTGATTTGCTCAACGTGCCCAACATATGAGAGATATAGTTTGCGGCAAAATAGGTTTCTTGGCAAAAAGGACTCAGTGGCAAGGAGAGAAAATTTAGAAACAGGAGTGGATTTGTTTGAAATGCTTCAGTTATCAAACTACGCACGTTACCACTATATCAGTTTCTTGGGGAAAAGGAGTCCTAAGCCAATGAGAGAATGTATTAAAACAACTGCGGATTTCCTCCAAATGCTTGAACCACCGAGGTGTCCCCTTTTTCGAATGTCAGCTTATTGGCGATAAAGCTCTCCATCGCAGTGTGTGAACATTGGATACCAGTCTGGATTTACTTAAAACCCTCATCGAGATATCCAACATTGCCGTAACCTCATTTCTGAATACAAAGGACTGAGTGAATCTTATTGAGAGAACATTTCGATCTAATTGTTGATTTGCTCAACGTGCCCAACATATGAGAGATATAGTTTGCGGCAAAATAGGTTTCTTGGCAAAATTGACCCGGTGGCAAGGAGAGAAAGTTTAGAAACAGGAGTGGACTTGTTTGAAATGCTTCAGTTATCAAACTACGCACGTTGGCACTATATCAGCTTCTTGGGGAAAAGGAGTCCTAAGCCATTGAGAGAATGTATTAAAACAACTGCGGATTTCCTCCAAATGCTTGCACCACCGAGGTGTCCCCTTTTTCGAATGTCAGCTTATTGGCGATAAAGCCCTCAATCGCAGTGGGAGAACATTGGATACCAGTCTGGATTTACTTAAATTACTCATCGACATATGCAACATTGCCGTAACATCATTTCTAAATACAAAGGACTGAATGAATCTTATTGAGAGAACATTTCGATCGAATTGTTGATTTGCTCAACGTGCCCAACATATGAGGGATACAATTTGCTGCACAATAGGTTTCTTGGCAAAAAGGACTCAGTGGCGAGGAGAGAAAGTTTAGAAACAGGAGTGGATTTGTTTGAAATGCTTCAGTTATCAAACTACGCACGTTGACACTATATCAGCTTCTTGGGGAAAAGGAGTCCTAAGCCAATGAGAGAATTATGGAAACAACTGCGGATTTCGTCCAAATACTTGAATCACCGAGGTGTCCCCTTTTTCGAAAGTCAGCTTATTGGCGATAAAGCTCTCCATCGCAGTGTGTGAACATTGGATACCAGTCTGGATTTACTTAAAACCCTCATCGAGATATCCAACATTGCCGTAACCTCATTTCTGAATACAAAGGACTGAATGAATCTTATTGAGAGAATATTTCGATCGAATTGTTGATTTGCTCAACGTGCCCAACATATGAGAGATATAGTTTGCGGCAAAATAGGTTTCTTGGCAAAATTGACCCAGTGGCAAGGAGAGAAAGTTTAGAAACAGGAGTGGACTTGTTTGAAATGCTTCAGTTATCAAACTACGCACGTTGCCACTATATCAGTTTCTTGGGGAAAAAGATGCCTAAACCAATGAGAGAAAGCATGGAAACAATTGCGGACTTCCTCCAAATACTTGAACCAACGAGGTGTCCCATTTTTCGAAAGTCAGCTTATTGGCGAGAAAGCCCTCAATCGCAGTGGGAGAACAAATTGGAAACCAGTCTGGATTAACTTAAAATACTCATCGAGATATGCAACATTGCCGTAACATCACTTCTGAATACAAAGGACTGAATGAATCTTATTGAGAGAACATTTCGAACCAACTGTTGATTTGCTCAACGTGCCCCACATATGAGGGATATAGTTTGCTGCAAAATAGGTTTCTTGGCAAAAAGGACTCAGTGGCAAGGAGAGAAAGTTTAGAAACAGGAGTGGATTTGTTTGAAATGCTTCAGTTATCAAACTACGCACGTTGCCACTATATCAGCTTCTTGGGGAAAAGGAGTCCTAAGCCAATGAGAGAATGTATGGAAACAACTGCGGATTTCGTCCAAATGCTTGAATCACCGAGGTGTCCCCTGTTTCGAATGTCAGCTTATTTGCGATAAAGCCCTTAATTGCAGTTAGAGCACATTGGAAAACAGTCTGGATTTACTTAAAATACTCATCGACATATGCAACATTGCCGTAACATCATGTCGAAATGCAAAGGACTGAATGAATCTTATTGAGAGAACATTTCGAACCAACTCTTGATTTGCTCAACGTGCCCAACATATGAGAGATATAGTTTGCTGCAAAATAGGTTTCTTGGCAAAAAGGACTCAGTGGCAAGCAGAAAAAGTTTAGAAACAGGAGTGGATTTGTTTGAAATGATTCAGTTATCAAACTACGCACGTTGCCACGATATCAGTTTCTTCGGGAAAAGGAGTCCTAAGCCAATGAGAGAAAGTATGGAAACAACTGCGTACTTCCTCCAAATGCTTGACCCATCGAGGTGCCCTCTTGGTCGAATGTCAGCTTATTGGCGATACAGCCCTCAATCGCAGTGGGAGAACAAATTGGAAACCAGTCTTGATTCACTTAAAATACTCATCGACAGATGCAACATCGCCGTAACATCATTTCTGAATACAAAGGACTGAATGAATCTTATTGAGAAACATTTCGATCGAATTGTTGATTTTCTCAACGTGCCCAACATATGAGAGATATAGTTTGCGGCAAAATAGGATTCTTTGCAAAAAGGACTCAGTGGCAAGGAGAGAAAGTTTAGAAACAGGAGTGGATTTGTTTGAAATGCTTCAGTTATCAAACTACGCACGTTGGCACTATATCAGTTTCTTGGGGAAAAGGAGTCCTAAGCCAATGAGAGAATGTATCAAAACAACTGTGGATTTCCTCCAAATGCTTGAACCACCGAGGTGTCCCCTTATTCGAATGTCAGCTTATTGGCGATAAAGCTCTCCATCGCAGTGTGTGAACATTGGATACCAGTCTGGATTTACTTAAAACCCTCATCGAGATATCCAACATTGCCGTAACCTCATTTCTGAATACAAAGGACTGAATGAATCTTATTGAGAGAACATTTCGATCGAATTGTTGATTTGCTCAACGTGCCCAACATATGAGAGATATAGTTTGCGGCAAAATAGGTTTCTTGGCAAAAAGGACTCAGTGGCAAGGAGAGAAAGTTTAGAAACAGGAGTGGATTTGTTTGAAATGCTTCAGTTATCAAACTACGCACGTTACCACTATATCAGTTTCTTGGGGAAAAGGAGTCCTAAGCCAATGAGAGAATGTATTAAAACAACTGCGGATTTCCTCCAAATGCTTGAACCACCGAGGTGTCCCCGTTTTCGAATGTCAGCTTATTGGCGATAAAGCTCTCCATCGCAGTGTGTGAACATTGGATACCAGTCTGGATTTACTTAAAACCCTCATCGAGATATCCAACATTGCCGTAACCTCATTTCTGAATACAAAGGACTGAATGAATCTTATTGAGAGAACATTTCGATCGAATTGTTGATTTGCTCAACGTGCCCAACATATGAGAGATATAGTTTGCGGCAAAATAGGTTTCTTGGCAAAATTGACCCAGTGGCAAGGAGAGAAAGTTTAGAAACAGGAGTGGACTTGTTTGAAATGCTTCAGTTATCAAACTACGCACGTTGGCACTATATCAGTTTCTTGGGGAAAAGGAGTCCTAAGCCATTGAGAGAATGTATTAAAACAACTGCGGATTTCCTCCAAATGCTTGAACCACCGAGGTGTCCCCTTTTTCGAATGTCAGCTTATTGGCGATAAAGCCCTCAATCGCAGTGGGTGAACATTGGATTCCAGTCTGGATTTACTTAAAACCCTCATCGAGATATCCAACATTGCCGTAACCTCATTTCTGAATACAAAGGACTGAATGAATCTTATTGAGAGAACATTTCGATCGAATTGTTGATTTGCTCAACGTGCCCAACATATGAGAGATATAGTTTGCGGCAAAATAGGTTTCTTGGCAAAAAGGACTCAGTGGCAAGGAGAGAAAGTTTAGAAACAGGAGTGGATTTGTTTGAAATGCTTCAGTTATCAAACTACGCACGTTACCACTATATCAGTTTCTTGGGGAAAAGGAGTCCTAAGCCAATGAGAGAATGTATTAAAACAACTGCGGATTTCCTCCAAATGCTTGAACCACCGAGGTGTCACCTTTTTCGAATGTCAGCTTATTGGCGATAAAGCTCTCCATCGCAGTGTGTGAACATTGGATACCAGTCTGGATTTACTTAAAACCCTCATCGAGATATCCAACATTGCCGTAACTTCATTTCTGAATACAAAGGACTGAATGAATCTTACTGAGAGAACATTTCGATCTAATTGTTGATTTGCTCAACGTGCCCAACATATGAGAGATATAGTTTGCGGCAAAATAGGTTTCTTGGCAAAAGGGACTCAGTGGCAAGGAGAGAAAGTTTAGAAACAGGAGTGGATTTGTTTGAAATGCTTCAGTTATCAAACTACGCACGTTGCCACGATATCAGTTTCTTCGGGAAAAGGAGTCCTAAGCCAATGAGAGAAAGTATGGAAACAACTGCGTACTTCCTCCAAATGCTTGACCCATCGAGGTGCCCTCTTGGTCGAATGTCAGCTTATTGGCGATACAGCCCTCAAACGCAGTGGGAGAACAAATTGGAAACCAGTCTTGATTCACTTAAAATACTCATCGACAGATGCAACATCGCCGTAACATCATTTCTGAATACAAAGGACTGAATGAATCTTATTGAGAAACATTTCGATCGAATTGTTGATTTTCTCAACGTGCCCAACATATGAGAGATATAGTTTGCGGCAAAATAGGATTCTTTGCAAAAAGGACTCAGTGGCAAGGAGAGAAAGTTTAGAAACAGGAGTGGATTTGTTTGAAATGCTTCAGTTATCAAACTACGCACGTTGGCACTATATCGGTTTCTTGGGGAAAAGGAGTCCTAAGCCAATGAGAGAATGTATCAAAACAACTGTGGATTTCCTCCAAATGCTTGAACCACGAGGTGTCCCCTTATTCGAATGTCAGCTTATTGGCGATAAAGCTCTCCATCGCAGTGGGAGAACAAATTGGAAACCAGTCTGGATTAACTTAAAATACTCATCGAGATATGCAACATTGCCGTAACATCATTTCTGAATACAAAGGACTGAATGAATCTTATTGAGAGAACATTTCGAACCAACTGTTGATTTGCTCAACGTGCCCCACATATGAGGGATATAGTTTGCTGCAAAATAGGTTTCTTGGCAAAAAGGACTCAGTGGCAAGCAGAAACAGTTTAGAAACAGGAGTGGATTTGTTTGAAATGATTCAGTTATCAAACTACGCACGTTGCCACGATATCAGTTTCTTCGGGAAAAGGAGTCCTAAGCCAATGAGAGAAAGTATGGAAACAACTGCGTACTTCCTCCAAATGCTTGACCCATCGAGGTGCCCTCTTTGTCGAATGTCAGCTTATTGGCGATACAGCCCTCAATCGCAGTGGGAGAACAAATTGGAAACCAGTCTTGATTCACTTAAAATACTCATCGACAGATGCAACATCGCCGTAACATCATTTCTGAATACAAAGGACTGAATGAATCTTATTGAGAAACATTTCGATCGAATTGTTGATTTTCTCAACGTGCCCAACATATGAGAGATATAGTTTGCGGCAAAATAGGATTCTTTGCAAAAAGGACTCAGTGGCAAGGAGAGAAAGTTTAGAAACAGGAGTGGATTTGTTTGAAATGCTTCAGTTATCAAACTACGCACGTTGGCACTATATCAGTTTCTTGGGGAAAAGGAGTCCTAAGCCAATGAGAGAATGTATCAAAACAACTGTGGATTTCCTCCAAATGCTTGAACCACCGAGGTGTCCCCTTATTCGAATGTCAGCTTATTGGCGATAAAGCTCTCCATCGCAGTGTGTGAACATTGGATACCAGTCTGGATTTACTTAAAACCCTCATCGAGATATCCAACATTGCCGTAACCTCATTTCTGAATACAAAGGACTGAATGAATCTTATTGAGAGAACATTTCGATCGAATTGTTGATTTGCTCAACGTGCCCAACATATGAGAGATATAGTTTGCGGCAAAATAGGTTTCTTGGCAAAAAGGACTCAGTGGCAAGGAGAGAAAGTTTAGAAACAGGAGTGGATTTGTTTGAAATGCTTCAGTTATCAAACTACGCACGTTACCACTATATCAGTTTCTTGGGGAAAAGGAGTCCTAAGCCAATGAGAGAATGTATTAAAACAACTGCGGATTTCCTCCAAATGCTTGAACCACCGAGGTGTCCCCTTTTTCGAATGTCAGCTTATTGGCGATAAAGCTCTCCATCGCAGTGTGTGAACATTGGATACCAGTCTGGATTTACTTAAAACCCTCATCGAGATATCCAACATTGCCGTAACCTCATTTCTGAATACAAAGGACTGAATGAATCTTATTGAGAGAACATTTCGATCGAATTGTTGATTTGCTCAACGTGCCCAACATATGAGAGATATAGTTTGCGGCAAAATAGGTTTCTTGGCAAAATTGACCCAGTGGCAAGGAGAGAAAGTTTAGAAACAGGAGTGGACTTGTTTGAAATGCTTCAGTTATCAAACTACGCACGTTGGCACTATATCAGTTTCTTGGGGAAAAGGAGTCCTAAGCCATTGAGAGAATGTATTAAAACAACTGCGGATTTCCTCCAAATGCTTGAACCACCGAGGTGTCCCCTTTTTCGAATGTCAGCTTATTGGCGATAAAGCCCTCAATCGCAGTGGGTGAACATTGGATTCCAGTCTGGATTTACTTAAAACCCTCATCGAGATATCCAACATTGCCGTAACCTCATTTCTGAATACAAAGGACTGAATGAATCTTATTGAGAGAACATTTCGATCGAATTGTTGATTTGCTCAACGTGCCCAACATATGAGAGATATAGTTTGCGGCAAAATAGGTTTCTTGGCAAAAAGGACTCAGTGGCAAGGAGAGAAAGTTTAGAAACAGGAGTGGATTTGTTTGAAATGCTTCAGTTATCAAACTACGCACGTTACCACTATATCAGTTTCTTGGGGAAAAGGAGTCCTAAGCCAATGAGAGAATGTATTAAAACAACTGCGGATTTCCTCCAAATGCTTGAACCACCGAGGTGTCCCCTTTTTCGAATGCCAGCTTATTGGCGATAAAGCTCTCCATCGCAGTGTGTGAACATTGGATACCAGTCTGGATTTACTTAAAACCCTCATCGAGATATCCAACATTGCCGTAACCTCATTTCTGAATACAAAGGACTGAATGAATCTTATTGAGAGAACATTTCGATCGAATTGTTGATTTGCTCAACGTGCCCAACATATGAGAGATATAGTTTGCGGCAAAATAGGTTTCTTGGCAAAAAGGACTCAGTGGCAAGGAGAGAAAGTTTAGAAACAGGAGTGGATTTGTTTGAAATGCTTCAGTTATCAAACTACGCACGTTACCACTATATCAGTTTCTTGGGGAAAAGGAGTCCTAAGCCAATGAGAGAATGTATTAAAACAACTGCGGATTTCCTCCAAATGCTTGAACCACCGAGGTGTCCCCTTTTTCGAATGTCAGCTTATTGGCGATAAAGCTCTCCATCGCAGTGTGTGAACATTGGATACCAGTCTGGATTTACTTAAAACCCTCATCGAGATATCCAACATTGCCGTAACCTCATTTCTGAATACAAAGGACTGAATGAATCTTATTGAGAGAACATTTCGATCGAATTGTTGATTTGCTCAACGTGCCCAACATATGAGAGATATAGTTTGCGGCAAAATAGGTTTCTTGGCAAAATTGACCCAGTGGCAAGGAGAGAAAGTTTAGAAACAGGAGTGGACTTGTTTGAAATGCTTCAGTTATCAAACTACGCACGTTGGCACTATATCAGTTTCTTGGGGAAAAGGAGTCCTAAGCCATTGAGAGAATGTATTAAAACAACTGCGGATTTCCTCCAAATGCTTGAACCACCGAGGTGTCCCCTTTTTCGAATGTCAGCTTATTGGCGATAAAGCCCTCAATCGCAGTGGGTGAACATTGGATTCCAGTCTGGATTTACTTAAAACCCTCATCGAGATATCCAACATTGCCGTAACCTCATTTCTGAATACAAAGGACTGAATGAATCTTATTGAGAGAACATTTCGATCGAATTGTTGATTTGCTCAACGTGCCCAACATATGAGAGATATAGTTTGCGGCAAAATAGGTTTCTTGGCAAAAAGGACTCAGTGGCAAGGAGAGAAAGTTTAGAAACAGGAGTGGATTTGTTTGAAATGCTTCAGTTATCAAACTACGCACGTTACCACTATATCAGTTTCTTGGGGAAAAGGAGTCCTAAGCCAATGAGAGAATGTATTAAAACAACTGCGGATTTCCTCCAAATGCTTGAACCACCGAGGTGTCCCCTTTTTCGAATGCCAGCTTATTGGCGATAAAGCTCTCCATCGCAGTGTGTGAACATTGGATACCAGTCTGGATTTACTTAAAACCCTCATCGAGATATCCAACATTGCCGTAACCTCATTTCTGAATACAAAGGACTGAATGAATCTTATTGAGAGAACATTTCGATCTAATTGTTGATTTGCTCAACGTGCCCAACATATGAGAGATATAGTTTGCGGCAAAATAGGTTTCTTGGCAAAAGGGACTCAGTGGCAAGGAGAGAAAGTTTAGAAACAGGAGTGGATTTGTTTGAAATGCTTCAGTTATCAAACTACGCACGTTACCACTATATCAGCTTCTTGGGGAAAAGGAGTCCTAAGCCAATGAGAGAATGTATGGAAACAACTGCGGATTTCGTCCAAATGCTTGAATCACCGAGGTGTCCCCTGTTTCGAATGTCAGCTTATTTGCGATAAAGCCCTTAATTGCAGTTAGAGCACATTGGAAAACAGTCTGGATTTACTTAAAATACTCATCGACATATGCAACATTGCCGTAACATCATGTCGAAATGCAAAGGACTGAATGAATCTTATTGAGAGAACATTTCGAACCAACTCTTGATTTGCTCAACGTGCCCAACATATGAGAGATATAGTTTGCTGCAAAATAGGTTTCTTGGCAAAAAGGACTCAGTGGCAAGCAGAAAAAGTTTAGAAACAGGAGTGGATTTGTTTGAAATGATTCAGTTATCAAACTACGCACGTTGCCACGATATCAGTTTCTTCGGGAAAAGGAGTCCTAAGCCAATGAGAGAAAGTATGGAAACAACTGCGTTCTTCCTCCAAATGCTTGACCCATCGAGGTGCCCTCTTGGTCGAATGTCAGCTTATTGGCGATACAGCCCTCAATCGCAGTGGGAGAACAAATTGGAAACCAGTCTTGATTCACTTAAAATACTCATCGACAGATGCAACATCGCCGTAACATCATTTCTGAATACAAAGGACTGAATGAATCTTATTGAGAAACATTTCGATCGAATTGTTGATTTTCTCAACGTGCCCAACATATGAGAGATATAGTTTGCGGCAAAATAGGATTCTTTGCAAAAAGGACTCAGTGGCAAGGAGAGAAAGTTTAGAAACAGGAGTGGATTTGTTTGAAATGCTTCAGTTATCAAACTACGCACGTTGGCACTATATCAGTTTCTTGGGGAAAAGGAGTCCTGAGCCAATGAGAGAATGTATCAAAACAACTGTGGATTTCCTCCAAATGCTTGAACCACCGAGGTGTCCCCTTATTCGAATGTCAGCTTATTGCCGATAAAGCTCTCCATCGCAGTGTGTGAACATTGGATACCAGTCTGGATTTACTTAAAACCCTCATCGAGATATCCAACATTGCCGTAACCACATTTCTGAATACAAAGGACTGAATGAATCTTATTGAGAGAACATTTCGATCGAATTGTTGATTTGCTCAACGTGCCCAACATATGAGAGATATAGTTTGCGGCAAAATAGGTTTCTTGGCAAAATTGACCCAGTGGCAAGGAGAGAAAGTTTAGAAACAGGGGTGGACTTGTTTGAAATGCTTCAGTTATCAAACTACGCACGTTGGCACTATATCAGCTTCTTGGGGAAAAGGAGTCCTAAGCCATTGAGAGAATGTATTAAAACAACTGCGGATTTCCTCCAAATGCTTGAACCACCGAGGTGTCCCCTTTTTCGAATGTCAGCTTATTGGCGATAAAGCCCTCAATCGCAGTGGGTGAACATTGGATTCCAGTCTGGATTTACTTAAAACCCTCATCGAGATATCCAACAGTGCCGTAACCTCATTTCTGAATACAAAGGACTGAATGAATTTTAGTGAGAGAACATTTCGATCAAATTGTTGATTTGCTCAACGTGCCCAACATATGAGAGATATAGTTTGCGGCAAAATAGGTTTCTTGGCAAAAGGGACTCAGTGGCAAGGAGAGAAAGTTTAGAAACAGGAGTGGATTTGTTTGAAATTCTTCAGTTATCAAACTACGCACGTTGCCACTATATCAGTTTCTTGGGGAAAAGGATGCCTAAACCAATGAGAGAAAGCATGGAAACAATTGCGGACTTCCTCCAAATACTTGAACCAACGAGGTGTCCCATTTTTCGAAAGTCAGCTTATTGGCGATAAAGCCCTCAATCGCAGTGGGAGAACAAATTGGAAACCAGTCTGGATTAACTTAAAATACTCATCGAGATATGCAACATTGCCGTAACATCATTTCTGAATACAAAGGACTGAATGAATCTTATTGAGTGAACATTTCGAACCAACTGTTGATTTGCTCAACGTGCCCCACATATGAGGGATATAGTTTGCTGCAAAATAGGTTTCTTGGCAAAAAGGACTCAGTGGCAAGGAGAGAAAGTTTAGAAACAGGAGTGGATTTGTTTGAAATGCTTCAGTTATCAAACTACGCACGTTGCCACTATATCGGCTTCTTGGGGAAAAGGAGTCCTAAGCCAATGAGAGAATGTATGGAAACAACTGCGGATTTCGTCCAAATGCTTGAATCACCGAGGTGTCCCCTGTTTCGAATGTCAGCTTATTTGCGATAAAGCCCTTAATTGCAGTTAGAGCACATTGGAAAACAGTCTGGATTTACTTAAAATACTCATCGACATATGCAACATTGCCGTAACATCATGTCGAAATGCAAAGGACTGAATGAATCTTATTGAGAGAACATTTCGAACCAACTCTTGATTTGCTCAACGTGCCCAACATATGAGAGATATAGTTTGCTGCAAAATAGGTTTCTTGGCAAAAAGGACTCAGTGGCAAGCAGAAAAAGTTTAGAAACAGGAGTGGATTTGTTTGAAATGATTCAGTTATCAAACTACGCACGTTGCCACGATATCAGTTTCTTCGGGAAAAGGAGTCCTAAGCCAATGAGAGAAAGTATGGAAACAACTGCGTACTTCCTCCAAATGCTTGAACCACCGAGGTGTCCCCTTTTTCGAATGTCAGCTTATTGGCGATACAGCCCTCAATCGCAGTGGGAGAACAAATTGGAAACCAGTCTGGATTTACTTAAAACCCTCATCGAGATATCCAACATTGCCGTAACCTCATTTCTGAATACAAAGGACTGAATGAATCTTATTGAGAGAACATTTCGATCGAATTGTTGATTTGCTCAACGTGCCCAACATATGAGAGATATAGTTTGCGGCAAAATAGGTTTCTTGGCAAAAAGGACTCAGTGGCAAGGAGAGAAAGTTTAGAAACAGGAGTGGATTTGTTTGAAATGCTTCAGTTATCAAACTACGCACGTTACCACTATATCAGTTTCTTGGGGAAAAGGAGTCCTAAGCCAATGAGAGAATGTATTAAAACAACTGCGGATTTCCTCCAAATGCTTGAACCACCGAGGTGTCCCCTTTTTCGAATGTCAGCTTATTGGCGATAAAGCTCTCCATCGCAGTGTGTGAACATTGGATACCAGTCTGGATTTACTTAAAACCCTCATCGAGATATCCAACATTGCCGTAACCTCATTTCTGAATACAAAGGACTGAATGAATCTTATTGAGAGAACATTTCGATCGAATTGTTGATTTGCTCAACGTGCCCAACATATGAGAGATATAGTTTGCGGCAAAATAGGTTTCTTGGCAAAATTGACCCAGTGGCAAGGAGAGAAAGTTTAGAAACAGGAGTGGACTTGTTTGAAATGCTTCAGTTATCAAACTACGCACGTTGGCACTATATCAGCTTCTTGGGGAAAAGGAGTCCTAAGCCATTGAGAGAATGTATTAAAACAACTGCGGAATTCCTCCAAATGCTTGAACCACCGAGGTGTCCCCTTTTTCGAATGTCAGCTTATTGGCGATAAAGCCCTCAATCGCAGTGGGTGAACATTGGATTCCAGTCTGGATTTACTTAAAACCCTCATCGAGATATCCAACAGTGCCGTAACCTCATTTCTGAATACAAAGGACTGAATGAATTTTAGTGAGAGAACATTTCGATCTAATTGTTGATTTGCTCAACGTGCCCAACATATGAGAGATATAGTTTGCGGCAAAATAGGTTTCTTGGCAAAAAGGGCTCAGTGGCAAGGAGAGAAAGTTTAGAAACAGGAGTGGATTTGTTTGAAATGCTTCAGTTATCAAACTACGCACGTTGCCACTATATCAGCTTCTTGGGGAAAAGGAGTCCTAAGCCAATGAGAGAATGTATGGAAACAACTGCGGATTTCGTCCAAATGCTTGAATCACCGAGGTGTCCCATTTTTCGAAAGTCAGCTTATTGGCGATAAAGCCCTCAATCGCAGTGGGAGAACAAATTGGAAACCAGTCTGGATTAACTTAAAATACTCATCGAGATATGCAACATTGCCGTAACATCATTTCTGAATACAAAGGACTGAATGAATCTTATTGAGTGAACATTTCGAACCAACTGTTGATTTGCTCAACGTGCCCCACATATGAGGGATATAGTTTGCTGCAAAATAGGTTTCTTGGCAAAAAGGACTCAGTGGCAAGGAGAGAAAGTTTAGAAACAGGAGTGGATTTGTTTGAAATGCTTCAGTTATCAAACTACGCACGTTGCCACTATATCGGCTTCTTGGGGAAAAGGAGTCCTAAGCCAATGAGAGAATGTATGGAAACAACTGCGGATTTCGTCCAAATGCTTGAATCACCGAGGTGTCCCCTGTTTCGAATGTCAGCTTATTTGCGATAAAGCCCTTAATTGCAGTTAGAGCACATTGGAAAACAGTCTGGATTTACTTAAAATACTCATCGACATATGCAACATTGCCGTAACATCATGTCGAAATGCAAAGGACTGAATGAATCTTATTGAGAGAACATTTCGAACCAACTCTTGATTTGCTCAACGTGCCCAACATATGAGAGATATAGTTTGCTGCAAAATAGGTTTCTTGGCAAAAAGGACTCAGTGGCAAGCAGAAAAAGTTTAGAAACAGGAGTGGATTTGTTTGAAATGATTCAGTTATCAAACTACGCACGTTGCCACGATATCAGTTTCTTCGGGAAAAGGAGTCCTAAGCCAATGAGAGAAAGTATGGAAACAACTGCGTACTTCCTCCAAATGCTTGAACCACCGAGGTGTCCCCTTTTTCGAATGTCAGCTTATTGGCGATACAGCCCTCAATCGCAGTGGGAGAACAAATTGGAAACCAGTCTAGATTAACTTAAAATACTCATCGAGATATCCAACATTGCCGTAACCTCATTTCTGAATACAAAGGACTGAATGAATCTTATTGAGAGAACATTTCGATCGAATTGTTGATTTTCTCAACGTGCCCAACATATGAGAGATATAGTTTGCGGCAAAATTGGATTCTTTGCAAAAAGGACTCAGTGGCAAGGAGAGAAAGTTTAGAAACAGGAGTGGATTTGTTTGAAATGCTTCAGTTATCAAACTACGCACGTTGGCACTATATCAGTTTCTTGGGGAAAAGGAGTCCTAAGCCAATGAGAGAATGTATCAAAACAACTGTGGATTTCCTCCAAATGCTTGAACCACCGAGGTGTCCCCTTATTCGAATGTCAGCTTATTGGCGATAAAGCTCTCCATCGCAGTGTGTGAACATTGGATACCAGTCTGGATTTACTTAAAACCCTCATCGAGATATCCAACATTGCCGTAACCTCATTTCTGAATACAAAGGACTGAATGAATCTTATTGAGAGAACATTTCGATCGAATTGTTGATTTGCTCAACGTGCCCAACATATGAGAGATATAGTTTGCGGCAAAATAGGTTTCTTGGCAAAATTGACCCAGTGGCAAGGAGAGAAAGTTTAGAAACAGGAGTGGACTTGTTTGAAATGCTTCAGTTATCAAACTACGCACGTTGGCACTATATCAGCTTCTTGGGGAAAAGGAGTCCTAAGCCATTGAGAGAATGTATTAAAACAACTGCGGAATTCCTCCAAATGCTTGAACCACCGAGGTGTCCCCTTTTTCGAATGTCAGCTTATTGGCGATAAAGCCCTCAATCGCAGTGGGTGAACATTGGATTCCAGTCTGGATTTACTTAAAACCCTCATCGAGATATCCAACAGTGCCGTAACCTCATTTCTGAATACAAAGGACTGAATGAATTTTAGTGAGAGAACATTTCGATCTAATTGTTGATTTGCTCAACGTGCCCAATATATGAGAGATATAGTTTGCGGCAAAATAGGTTTCTTGGCAAAAAGGACTCAGTGGCAAGGAGAGAAAGTTTAGAAACAGGAGTGGATTTGTTTGAAATGCTTCAGTTATCAAACTACGCACGTTACCACTATATCAGCTTCTTGGGGAAAAGGAGTCCTAAGCCAATGAGAGAATGTATGGAAACAACTGCGGATTTCGTCCAAATGCTTGAATCACCGAGGTGTCCCCTGTTTCGAATGTCAGCTTATTTGCGATAAAGCCCTTAATTGCAGTTAGAGCACATTGGAAAACAGTCTGGATTTACTTAAAATACTCATCGACATATGCAACATTGCCGTAACATCATGTCGAAATTCAAAGGACTGAATGAATCTTATTGAGAGAACATTTCGAACCAACTCTTGATTTGCTCAACGTGCCCAACATATGAGAGATATAGTTTGCTGCAAAATAGGTTTCTTGGCAAAAAGGACTCAGTGGCAAGCAGAAAAAGTTTAGAAACAGGAGTGGATTTGTTTGAAATGATTCAGTTATCAAACTACGCACGTTGCCACGATATCAGTTTCTTCGGGAAAAGGAGTCCTAAGCCAATGAGAGAATGTATCAAAACAACTGTGGATTTCCTCCAAATGCTTGAACCACCGAGGTGTCCCCTTATTCGAATGTCAGCTTATTGGCGATAAAGCTCTCCATCGCAGTGTGTGAACATTGGATACCAGTCTGGATTTACTTAAAACCCTCATCGAGATATCCAACATTGCCGTAACCTCATTTCTGAATACAAAGGACTGAATGAATCTTATTGAGAGAACATTTCGATCGAATTGTTGATTTGCTCAACGTGCCCAACATATGAGAGATATAGTTTGCGGCAAAATAGGTTTCTTGGCAAAATTGACCCAGTGGCAAGGAGAGAAAGTTTAGAAACAGGAGTGGACTTGTTTGAAATGCTTCAGTTATCAAACTACGCACGTTGGCACTATATCAGCTTCTTGGGGAAAAGGAGTCCTAAGCCATTGAGAGAATGTATTAAAACAACTGCGGAATTCCTCCAAATGCTTGAACCACCGAGGTGTCCCCTTTTTCGAATGTCAGCTTATTGGCGATAAAGCCCTCAATCGCAGTGGGTGAACATTGGATTCCAGTCTGGATTTACTTAAAACCCTCATCGAGATATCCAACAGTGCCGTAACCTCATTTCTGAATACAAAGGACTGAATGAATTTTAGTGAGAGAACATTTCGATCTAATTGTTGATTTGCTCAACGTGCCCAATATATGAGAGATATAGTTTGCGGCAAAATAGGTTTCTTGGCAAAAAGGACTCAGTGGCAAGGAGAGAAAGTTTAGAAACAGGAGTGGATTTGTTTGAAATGCTTCAGTTATCAAACTACGCACGTTACCACTATATCAGCTTCTTGGGGAAAAGGAGTCCTAAGCCAATGAGAGAATGTATGGAAACAACTGCGGATTTCGTCCAAATGCTTGAATCACCGAGGTGTCCCCTGTTTCGAATGTCAGCTTATTTGCGATAAAGCCCTTAATTGCAGTTAGAGCACATTGGAAAACAGTCTGGCTTTACTTAAAATACTCATCGACATATGCAACATTGCCGTAACATCATGTCGAAATGCAAAGGACTGAATGAATCTTATTGAGAGAACATTTCGAACCAACTCTTGATTTGCTCAACGTGCCCAACATATGAGAGATATAGTTTGCTGCAAAATAGGTTTCTTGGCAAAAAGGACTCAGTGGCAAGCAGAAAAAGTTTAGAAACAGGAGTGGATTTGTTTGAAATGATTCAGTTATCAAACTACGCACGTTGCCACGATATCAGTTTCTTCGGGAAAAGGAGTCCTAAGCCAATGAGAGAAAGTATGGAAACAACTGCGTACTTCCTCCAAATGCTTGACCCATCGAGGTGCCCTCTTGGTCGAATGTCAGCTTATTGGCGATACAGCCCTCAATCGCAGTGGGAGAACAAATTGGAAACCAGTCTTGATTCACTTAAAATACTCATCGACAGATGCAACATCGCCGTAACATCATTTCTGAATACAAAGGACTGAATGAATCTTATTGAGAAACATTTCGATCGAATTGTTGATTTTCTCAACGTGCCCAACATATGAGAGATATAGTTTGCGGCAAAATAGGATTCTTTGCAAAAAGGACTCAGTGGCAAGGAGAGAAAGTTTAGAAACAGGAGTGGATTTGTTTGAAATGCTTCAGTTATCAAACTACGCACGTTGGCACTATATCAGTTTCTTGGGGAAAAGGAGTCCTAAGCCAATGAGAGAATGTATCAAAACAACTGTGGATTTCCTCCAAATGCTTGAACCACCGAGGTGTCCCCTTATTCGAATGTCAGCTTATTGGCGATAAAGCTCTCCATCGCAGTGTGTGAACATTGGATACCAGTCTGGATTTACTTAAAACCCTCATCGAGATATCCAACATTGCCGTAACCTCATTTCTGAATACAAAGGACTGAATGAATCTTATTGAGAGAACATTTCGATCGAATTGTTGATTTGCTCAACGTGCCCAACATATGAGAGATATAGTTTGCGGCAAAATAGGTTTCTTGGCAAAATTGACCCAGTGGCAAGGAGAGAAAGTTTAGAAACAGGAGTGGACTTGTTTGAAATGCTTCAGTTATCAAACTACGCACGTTGGCACTATATCAGCTTCTTGGGGAAAAGGAGTCCTAAGCCATTGAGAGAATGTATTAAAACAACTGCGGAATTCCTCCAAATGCTTGAACCACCGAGGTGTCCCCTTTTTCGAATGTCAGCTTATTGGCGATAAAGCCCTCAATCGCAGTGGGTGAACATTGGATTCCAGTCTGGATTTACTTAAAACCCTCATCGAGATATCCAACAGTGCCGTAACCTCATTTCTGAATACAAAGGACTGAATGAATTTTAGTGAGAGAACATTTCGATCTAATTGTTGATTTGCTCAACGTGCCCAACATATGAGAGATATAGTTTGCTGCAAAATAGGTTTCTTGGCAAAAGGGACTCAGTGGCAAGGAGAGAAAGTTTAGAAACAGGAGTGGATTTGTTTGAAATGCTTCAGTTATCAAACTACGCACGTTGCCACTATATCAGTTTCTTGGGGAAAAGGATGCCTAAACCAATGAGAGAAAGCATGGAAACAATTGCGGACTTCCTCCAAATACTTGAACCAACGAGGTGTCCCATTTTTCGAAAGTCAGCTTATTGGCGATAAAGCCCTCAATCGCAGTGGGAGAACAAATTGGAAACCAGTCTGGATTAACTTAAAATACTCATCGAGATATGCAACATTGCCGTAACATCATTTCTGAATACAAAGGACTGAATGAATCTTATTGAGAGAACATTTCGAACCAACTGTTGATTTGCTCAACGTGCCCCACGTTGGAGTCCAAAGCCAATGAGAGAATGAGGGATAGGATTTATAGTTATTTGGAGAGTAATGAATTGATAGGTGATAGTCAGCATGGTTTTGTGGCAGGTAGGTCGTGCCTTACTAACCTTATTGAGTTTTTTGAGAAAGTGACCAAGGAGGTGGATGGGGGCAAGGCAGTGGACGTGGTATATATGGATTTTAGTAAGGCGTTTGATAAGGTTCACCATGGTAGGCTTCTGCAGAAAATGCAGATGTATGGGATTGGGGGTGATCTAGGAAATTGGATCAGGAATTGGCTAGCGGATAGGAAACAGAGGGTGGTGGTTGATAGTAAATATTCATCATGGAGTGCGGTTACAAGTGGTGTACCTCAGGGATCTGTTTTGGGGCCACTGCTGTTTGTAATATTTATTAATGATCTGGATGAGGGTATAGTTGGGTGGATTAGCAAATTTGCTGATGACACCAAAGTCGGTGGTGTGGTAGACAGTGAGGAAGGGTGTCGTAGTTTGCAGGAAGACTTAGACAGGTTGCAAAGTTGGGCCGAGAGGTGGCGGATGGAGTTTAATGCGGAGAAGTGTGAGGTAATTCACTTTGGTAGGAATAACAGATGTGTTGAGTATAGGGCTAACGGGAGGACTTTGAATAGTGTGGAGGAGCAGAGGGATCTAGGTGTATGTGTGCATAGATCCCTGAAAGTTGGGAATCAAGTAGATAAGGTTGTTAAGAAGGCATATGGTGTCTTGGCGTTTATTGGTAGGGGGATTGAATTTAGGAGTCGTAGCGTTATGTTGCAACTGTACACAACTCTGGTGCGGCCGCACTTGGAGTACTGTGTGCAGTTCTGGTCCCCACATTACAGGAAGGATGTGGAGGCTTTGGAGAGGGTGCAGAGGAGGTTTACCAGGATGTTGCCTGGTATGGAGGGGAGATCCTATGAGGAGAGGCTGAGGGATTTGGGATTGTTTTCGCTGGAAAGGCGGCGGCTAAGAGGGGATCTTATTGAAACATATAAGATGATTAGAGGTTTAGATAGGGTGGATAGTGATAGCCTTTTTCCTCTGATGGAGAAATCCAGCACGAGGGGGCATGGCTTTAAATTGAGGGGGGGTAGTTATAGAACCGATGTCAGGGGTAGGTTCTTTACCCAGAGGGTGGTGAGGGATTGGAATGCCCTGCCAGCATCAGTAGTAAATGCGCCTAGTTTGGGGGCGTTTAAGAGATCCGTAGATAGGTTCATGGACGAAAAGAAATTGGTTTAGGTTGGAGGGTCACAGTTTTTTTTTTAACTGGTCGGTGCAACATCGTGGGCCGAAGGGCCTGTTCTGCGCTGTAATGTTCTATGTTCTATGTTCTATGTATTAAAACAACTGCGGATTTCCTCCAAATGCTTGAACCACCGAGGTGTCCCCTTTTTCGAATGTCAGCTTATTGGCGATAAAGCTCTCCATCGCAGTTTGTGAACATTGGATACCAGTCTGGATTTACTTAAAACCCTCATCGAAATATCCAACATTGCCGGAACCTCATTTCTGAATACAAAGGACTGAATGAATCTTATTGAGAGAACATTTCGATCTAATTGTTGATTTGCTCAACGTGCCCAACATATGAGAGATATAGTTTGCGGCAAAATAGGTTTCTTGGCAAAATTGACCCAGTGGCAAGGAGAGAAAGTTTAGAAACAGGAGTGGACTTGTTTGAAATGCTTCAGTTATCAAACTACGCACGTTGGCACTATATCAGCTTCTTGGGGAAAAGGAGTCCTAAGCCAATGAGAGAATGTATTAAAACAACTGCGGAATTCCTCCAAATGCTTGAACCACCGAGGTGTCCCCTTTTTCGAATGTCAGCTTATTGGCGATAAAGCTCTCCATCGCAGTGTGTGAACATTGGATACCAGTCTGGATTTACTTAAAACCCTCATCGAGATATCCAACATTGCCGTAACCTCATTTCTGAATACAAAGGACTGAATGAATCTTATTGAGAGAACATTTCGATCGAATTGTTGATTTGCTCAACGTGCCCAACATATGAGAGATATAGTTTGCGGCAAAATAGGTTTCTTGGCAAAATTGACCCAGTGGCAAGGAGAGAAAGTTTAGAAACAGGAGTGGACTTGTTTGAAATGCTTCAGTTATCAAACTACGCACGTTGGCACTATATCAGTTTCTTGGGGAAAAGGAGTCCTAAGCCATTGAGAGAATGTATTAAAACAACTGCGGATTTCCTCCAAATGCTTGAACCACCGAGGTGTCCCCTTTTTCGAATGTCAGCTTATTGGCGATAAAGCCCTCAATCGCAGTGGGTGAACATTGGATTCCAGTCTGGATTTACTTAAAACCCTCATCGAGATATCCAACATTGCCGTAACCTCATTTCTGAATACAAAGGACTGAATGAATCTTATTGAGAGAACATTTCGATCGAATTGTTGATTTGCTCAACGTGCCCAACATATGAGAGATATAGTTTGCGGCAAAATAGGTTTCTTGGCAAAAAGGACTCAGTGGCAAGGAGAGAAAGTTTAGAAACAGGAGTGGATTTGTTTGAAATGCTTCAGTTATCAAACTACGCACGTTACCACTATATCAGTTTCTTGGGGAAAAGGAGTCCTAAGCCAATGAGAGAATGTATTAAAACAACTGCGGATTTCCTCCAAATGCTTGAACCACCGAGGTGTCCCCTTTTTCGAATGTCAGCTTATTGGCGATAAAGCTCTCCATCGCAGTGTGTGAACATTGGATACCAGTCTGGATTTACTTAAAACCCTCATCGAGATATCCAACATTGCCGTAACCTCATTTCTGAATACAAAGGACTGAATGAATCTTATTGAGAGAACATTTTGATCTAATTGTTGATTTGCTCAACGTGCCCAACATATGAGAGATATAGTTTGCGGCAAAATAGGTTTCTTGGCAAAAGGGACTCAGTGGCAAGGAGAGAAAGTTTAGAAACAGGAGTGGATTTGTTTGAAATGCTTCAGTTATCAAACTACGCACGTTACCACTATATCAGCTTCTTGGGGAAAAGGAGTCCTAAGCCAATGAGAGAATGTATGGAAACAACTGCGGATTTCGTCCAAATGCTTGAATCACCGAGGTGTCCCCTGTTTCGAATGTCAGCTTATTTGCGATAAAGCCCTTAATTGCAGTTAGAGCACATTGGAAAACAGTCTGGATTTACTTAAAATACTCATCGACATATGCAACATTGCCGTAACATCATGTCGAAATGCAAAGGACTGAATGAATCTTATTGAGAGAACATTTCGAACCAACTCTTGATTTGCTCAACGTGCCCAACATATGAGAGATATAGTTTGCTGCAAAATAGGTTTCTTGGCAAAAAGGACTCAGTGGCAAGCAGAAAAAGTTTAGAAACAGGAGTGGATTTGTTTGAAATGATTCAGTTATCAAACTACGCACGTTGCCACGATATCAGTTTCTTCGGGAAAAGGAGTCCTAAGCCAATGAGAGAAAGTATGGAAACAACTGCGTACTTCCTCCAAATGCTTGACCCATCGAGGTGCCCTCTTGGTCGAATGTCAGCTTATTGGCGATACAGCCCTCAATCGCAGTGGGAGAACAAATTGGAAACCAGTCTTGATTCACTTAAAATACTCATCGACAGATGCAACATCGCCGTAACATCATTTCTGAATACAAAGGACTGAATGAATCTTATTGAGAAACATTTCGATCGAATTGTTGATTTTCTCAACGTGCCCAACATATGAGAGATATAGTTTGCGGCAAAATAGGATTCTTTGCAAAAAGGACTCAGTGGCAAGGAGAGAAAGTTTAGAAACAGGAGTGGATTTGTTTGAAATGCTTCAGTTATCAAACTACGCACGTTGGCACTATATCAGTTTCTTGGGGAAAAGGAGTCCTAAGCCAATGAGAGAATGTATCAAAACAACTGTGGATTTCCTCCAAATGCTTGAACCACCGAGGTGTCCCCTTATTCGAATGTCAGCTTATTGGCGATAAAGCTCTCCATCGCAGTGTGTGAACATTGGATACCAGTCTGGATTTACTTAAAACCCTCATCGAGATATCCAACATTGCCGTGACCTCATTTCTGAATACAAAGGACTGAATGAATCTTATTGAGAGAACATTTCGATCGAATTGTTGATTTGCTCTACGTGCCCAACATATGAGAGATATAGTTTGCGGCAAAATAGGTTTCTTGGCAAAATTGACCCAGTGGCAAGGAGAGAAAGTTTAGAAACAGGAGTGGACTTGTTTGAAATGCTTCAGTTATCAAACTACGCACGTTGGCACTATATCAGCTTCTTGGGGAAAAGGAGTCCTAAGCCATTGAGAGAATGTATTAAAACAACTGCGGATTTCCTCCAAATGCTTGAACCACCGAGGTGTCCCCTTTTTCGAATGTCAGCTTATTGGCGATAAAGCCCTCAATCGCAGTGGGTGAACATTGGATTCCAGTCTGGATTTACTTAAAACCCTCATCGAGATATCCAACAGTGCCGTAACCTCATTTCTGAATACAAAGGACTGAATGAATTTTAGTGAGAGAACATTTCGATCAAATTGTTGATTTGCTCAACGTGCCCAACATATGAGAGATATAGTTTGCTGCAAAATAGGTTTCTTGGCAAAAGGGACTCAGTGGCAAGGAGAGAAAGTTTAGAAACAGGAGTGGATTTGTTTGAAATGCTTCAGTTATCAAACTACGCACGTTGCCACTATATCAGTTTCTTGGGGAAAAGGATGCCTAAGCCAATGAGAGAAAGTATGGAAACAACTGCGTACTTCCTCCAAATGTTTGACCCATCGAGGTGCCCTCTTGGTCGAATGTCAGCTTATTGGCGATACAGCCCTCAATCGCAGTGGGAGAACAAATTGGAAACCAGTCTTGATTCACTTAAAATACTCATCGACAGATGCAACATCGCCGTAACATCATTTCTGAATACAAAGGACTGAATGAATCTTATTGAGAAACATTTCGATCGAATTGTTGATTTTCTCAACGTGCCCAACATATGAGAGATATAGTTTGCGGCAAAATAGGATTCTTTGCAAAAAGGACTCAGTGGCAAGGAGAGAAAGTTTAGAAACAGGAGTGGATTTGTTTGAAATGCTTCAGTTATCAAACTACGCACGTTGCCACGATATCAGTTTCTTCGGGAAAAGGAGTCCTAAGCCAATGAGAGAAAGTATGGAAACAACTGCGTACTTCCTCCAAATGCTTGACCCATCGAGGTGCCCTCTTGGTCGAATGTCAGCTTATTGGCGATACAGCCCTCAATCGCAGTGGGAGAACAAATTGGAAACCAGTCTTGATTCACTTAAAATACTCATCGACAGATGCAACATCGCCGTAACATCATTTCTGAATACAAAGGACTGAATGAATCTTATTGAGAAACATTTCGATCGAATTGTTGATTTTCTCAACGTGCCCAACATATGAGAGATATAGTTTGCGGCAAAATAGGATTCTTTGCAAAAAGGACTCAGTGGCAAGGAGAGAAAGTTTAGAAACAGGAGTGGATTTGTTTGAAATGCTTCAGTTATCAAACTACGCACGTTGGCACTATATCAGTTTCTTGGGGAAAAGGAGTCCTAAGCCAATGAGAGAATGTATCAAAACAACTGTGGATTTCCTCCAAATGCTTGAACCACCGAGGTGTCCCCTTATTCGAATGTCAGCTTATTGGCGATAAAGCTCTCCATCGCAGTGTGTGAACATTGGATACCAGTCTGGATTTACTTAAAACCCTCATCGAGATATCCAACATTGCCGTAACCTCATTTCTGAATACAAAGGACTGAATGAATCTTATTGAGAGAACATTTCGATCGAATTGTTGATTTGCTCAACGTGCCCAACATATGAGAGATATAGTTTGCGGCAAAATAGGTTTCTTGGCAAAATTGACCCAGTGGCAAGGAGAGAAAGTTTAGAAACAGGAGTGGACTTGTTTGAAATGCTTCAGTTATCAAACTACGCACGTTGGCACTATATCAGTTTCTTGGGGAAAAGGAGTCCTAAGCCATTGAGAGAATGTATTAAAACAACTGCGGATTTCCTCCAAATGCTTGAACCACCGAGGTGTCCCCTTTTTCGAATGTCAGCTTATTGGCGATAAAGCCCTCAATCGCAGTGGGTGAACATTGGATACCAGTCTGGATTTACTTAAAACCCTCATCGAGATATCCAACATTGCCGTAACCTCATTTCTGAATACAAAGGACTGAATGAATCTTATTGAGAGAACATTTCGATCGAATTGTTGATTTGCTCAACGTGCCCAACATATGAGAGATATAGTTTGCGGCAAAATAGGTTTCTTGGCAAAAAGGACTCAGTGGCAAGGAGAGAAAGTTTAGAAACAGGAGTGGATTTGTTTGAAATGCTTCAGTTATCAAACTACGCACGTTGCCACTATATCAGTTTCTTGGGGAAAAGGATGCCTAAACCAATGAGAGAAAGCATGGAAACAATTGCGGACTTCCTCCAAATACTTGAACCAACGAGGTGTCCCATTTTTCGAAAGTCAGCTTATTGGCGATAAAGCCCTCAATCGCAGTGGGAGAACAAATTGGAAACCAGTCTGGATTAACTTAAAATACTCATCGAGATATGCAACATTGCCGTAACATCATTTCTGAATACAAAGGACTGAATGAATCTTATTGAGAGAACATTTCGAACCAACTGTTGATTTGCTCAACGTGCCCCACATATGAGGGATATAGTTTGCTGCAAAATAGGTTTCTTGGCAAAAAGGACTCAGTGGCAAGGAGAGAAAGTTTAGAAACAGGAGTGGATTTGTTTGAAATGCTTCAGTTATCAAACTACGCACGTTGCCACTATATCAGCTTCTTGGGGAAAAGGAGTCCTAAGCCAATGAGAGAATGTATGGAAACAACTGCGGATTTCGTCCAAATGCTTGAATCACCGAGGTGTCCCCTGTTTCGAATGTCAGCTTATTTGCGATAAAGCCCTTAATTGCAGTTAGAGCACATTGGAAAACAGTCTGGATTTACTTAAAATACTCATCGACATATGCAACATTGCCGTAACATCATGTCGAAATGCAAAGGACTGAATGAATCTTATTGAGAGAACATTTCGAACCAACTCTTGATTTGCTCAACGTGCCCAACATATGAGAGATATAGTTTGCTGCAAAATAGGTTTCTTGGCAAAAAGGACTCAGTGGCAAGCAGAAAAAGTTTAGAAACAGGAGTGGATTTGTTTGAAATGCTTCAGTTGTCAAACTACGCACGTTGGCACTATATCAGTTTCTTGGGGAAAAGGAGTCCTAAGCCAATGAGAGAATGTATCAAAACAACTGTGGATTTCCTCCAAATGCTTGAACCACCGAGGTGTCCCCTTATTCGAATGTCAGCTTATTGGCGATAAAGCTCTCCATCGCAGTGTGTGAACATTGGATACCAGTCTGGATTTACTTAAAACCCTCATCGAGATATCCAACATTGCCGTAACCTCATTTCTGAATACAAAGGACTGAATGAATCTTATTGAGAGAACATTTCGATCGAATTGTTGATTTGCTCAACGTGCCCAACATATGAGAGATATAGTTTGCGGCAAAATAGGTTTCTTGGCAAAATTGACCCAGTGGCAAGGAGAGAAAGTTTAGAAACAGGAGTGGACTTGTTTGAAATGCTTCAGTTATCAAACTACGCACGTTGGCACTATATCAGTTTCTTGGGGAAAAGGAGTCCTAAGCCATTGAGAGAATGTATTAAAACAACTGCGGATTTCCTCCAAATGCTTGAACCACCGAGGTGTCCCCTTTTTCGAATGTCAGCTTATTGGCGATAAAGCCCTCAATCGCAGTGGGTGAACATTGGATACCAGTCTGGATTTACTTAAAACCCTCATCGAGATATCCAACATTGCCGTAACCTCATTTCTGAATACAAAGGACTGAATGAATCTTATTGAGAGAACATTTCGATCGAATTGTTGATTTGCTCAACGTGCCCAACATATGAGAGATATAGTTTGCGGCAAAATAGGTTTCTTGGCAAAAAGGACTCAGTGGCAAGGAGAGAAAGTTTAGAAACAGGAGTGGATTTGTTTGAAATGCTTCAGTTAGCAAACTACGCACGTTACCACTATATCAGTTTCTTGGGGAAAAGGAGTCCTAAGCCAATGAGAGAATGTATTAAAACAACTGCGGATTTCCTCCAAATGCTTGAACCACCGAGGTGTCCCCTTTTTCGAATGTCAGATTATTGGCGATAAAGCTCTCCATCGCAGTGTGTGAACATTGGATACCAGTCTGGATTTACTTAAAACCCTCATCGAGATATCCAACATTGCCGTAACCTCATTTCTGAATACAAAGGACTGAATGAATCTTATTGAGAGAACATTTCGATCGAATTGTTGATTTGCTCAACGTGGCCAACATATGAGAGATATAGTTTGCGGCAAAATAGGTTTCTTGGCAAAAGGGACTCAGTGGCAAGGAGAGAAAGTTTAGAAACAGGAGTGGATTTGTTTGAAATGCTTCAGTTATCAAACTACGCACGTTGCCACTATATCAGTTTCTTGGGGAAAAGGATGCCTAAACCAATGAGAGAAAGCATGGAAACAATTGCGGACTTCCTCCAAATACTTGAACCAACGAGGTGTCCCATTTTTCGAAAGTCAGCTTATTGGCGATAAAGCCCTCAATCGCAGTGGGAGAACAAATTGGAAACCAGTCTGGATTAACTTAAAATACTCATCGAGATATGCAACATTGCCGTAACATCATTTCTGAATACAAAGGACTGAATGAATCTTATTGAGAGAACATTTCGAACCAACTGTTGATTTGCTCAACGTGCCCCACATATGAGGGATATAGTTTGCTGCAAAATAGGTTTCTTGGCAAAAAGGACTCAGTGGCAAGGAGAGAAAGTTTAGAAACAGGAGTGGATTTGTTTGAAATGCTTCAGTTATCAAACTACGCACGTTGCCACTATATCAGCTTCTTGGGGAAAAGGAGTCCTAAGCCAATGAGAGAATGTATGGAAACAACTGCGGATTTCGTCCAAATGCTTGAATCACCGAGGTGTCCCCTGTTTCGAATGTCAGCTTATTTGCGATAAAGCCCTTAATTGCAGTTAGAGCACATTGGAAAACAGTCTGGATTTACTTAAAATACTCATCGACATATGCAACATTGCCGTAACATCATGTCGAAATGCAAAGGACTGAATGAATCTTATTGAGAGAACATTTCGAACCAACTCTTGATTTGCTCAACGTGCCCAACATATGAGAGATATAGTTTGCTGCAAAATAGGTTTCTTGGCAAAAAGGACTCAGTGGCAAGCAGAAAAAGTTTAGAAACAGGAGTGGATTTGTTTGAAATGATTCAGTTATCAAACTACGCACGTTGCCACGATATCAGTTTCTTCGGGAAAAGGAGTCCTAAGCCAATGAGAGAAAGTATGGAAACAACTGCGTACTTCCTCCAAATGCTTGACCCATCGAGGTGCCCTCTTGGTCGAATGTCAGCTTATTGGCGATACAGCCCTCAATCGCAGTGGGAGAACAAATTGGAAACCAGTCTTGATTCACTTAAAATACTCATCGACAGATGCAACATCGCCGTAACATCATTTCTGAATACAAAGGACTGAATGAATCTTATTGAGAAACATTTCGATCGAATTGTTGATTTTCTCAACGTGCCCAACATATGAGAGATATAGTTTGCGGCAAAATAGGATTCTTTGCAAAAAGGACTCAGTGGCAAGGAGAGAAAGTTTAGAAACAGGAGTGGATTTGTTTGAAATGCTTCAGTTATCAAACTACGCACGTTGGCACTATATCAGTTTCTTGGGGAAAAGGAGTCCTAAGCCAATGAGAGAATGTATCAAAACAACTGTGGATTTCCTCCAAATGCTTGAACCACCGAGGTGTCCCCTTATTCGAATGTCAGCTTATTGGCGATAAAGCTCTCCATCGCAGTGTGTGAACATTGGATACCAGTCTGGATTTACTTAAAACCCTCATCGAGATATCCAACATTGCCGTAACCTCATTTCTGAATACAAAGGACTGAATGAATCTTATTGAGAGAACATTTCGATCGAATTGTTGATTTGCTCAACGTGCCCAACATATGAGAGATATAGTTTGCGGCAAAATAGGTTTCTTGGCAAAATTGACCCAGTGGCAAGGAGAGAAAGTTTAGAAACAGGAGTGGACTTGTTTGAAATGCTTCAGTTATCAAACTACGCACGTTGGCACTATATCAGTTTCTTGGGGAAAAGGAGTCCTAAGCCATTGAGAGAATGTATTAAAACAACTGCGGATTTCCTCCAAATGCTTGAACCACCGAGGTGTCCCCTTTTTCGAATGTCAGCTTATTGGCGATAAAGCCCTCAATCGCAGTGGGTGAACATTGGATACCAGTCTGGATTTACTTAAAACCCTCATCGAGATATCCAACATTGCCGTAAACTCATTTCTGAATACATTTCGATCGAATTGTTGATTTGCTCAACGTGCCCAACATATGAGAGATATAGTTTGCGGCAAAATAGGTTTCTTGGCAAAAAGGACTCAGTGGCAAGGAGAGAAAGTTTAGAAACAGGAGTGGATTTGTTTGAAATGCTTCAGTTATCAAACTACGCACGTTGGCACTATATTAGTTTCTTGGGGAAAAGGAGTCCGAAGCCAATGAGAGAATGTATCAAAACAACTGTGGATTTCCTCCAAATGCTTGAACCACCGAGGTGTCCCCTTATTCGAATGTCAGCTTATTGGCGATAAAGCTCTCCATCGCACTGTGTGAACATTGGATACCAGTCTGGATTTACTTAAAACCCTCATCGAGATATCCAACATTGCCGTAACCTCATTTCTGAATACAAAGGACTGAATGAATCTTATTGAGAGAACATTTCGATCGAATTGTTGATTTGCTCAACGTGCCCAACATATGAGAGATATAGTTTGCGGCAAAATAGGTTTCTTGGCAAAATTGACCCAGTGGCAAGGAGAGAAAGTTTAGAAACAGGAGTGGACTTGTTTGAAATGCTTCAGTTATCAAACTACGCACGTTGGCACTATATCAGCTTCTTGGGGAAAAGGAGTCCTAAGCCATTGAGAGAATGTATTAAAACAACTGCGGATTTCCTCCAAATGCTTGAACCACCGAGGTGTCCCCTTTTTCGAATGTCAGCTTATTGGCGATAAAGCCCTCAATCGCAGTGGGAGAACATTGGATTCCAGTCTGGATTTACTTAAAACCCTCATCGAGATATCCAACAGTGCCGTAACCTCATTTCTGAATACAAAGGACTGAATGAATTTTAGTGAGAGAACATTTCGATCTAATTGTTGATTTGCTCAACGTGCCCAACATATGAGAGATATAGTTTGCTGCAAAATAGGTTTCTTGGCAAAAGGGACTCAGTGGCAAGGAGAGAAAGTTTAGAAACAGGAGTGGATTTGTTTGAAATGCTTCAGTTATCAAACTACGCACGTTGCCACTATATCAGTTTCTTGGGGAAAAGGATGCTAAACCAATGAGAGAAAGCATGGAAACAATTGCGGACTTCCTCCAAATACTTGAACCAACGAGGTGTCCCATTTTTCGAAAGTCAGCTTATTGGCGATAAAGCCCTCAATCGCAGTGGGAGAACAAATTGGAAACCAGTCTGGATTAACTTAAAATACTCATCGAGATATGCAACATTGCCGTAACATCATTTCTGAATACAAAGGACTGAATGAATCTTATTGAGAGAACATTTCGAACCAACTGTTGATTTGCTCAACGTGCCCCACATATGAGGGATATAGTTTGCTGCAAAATAGGTTTCTTGGCAAAAAGGACTCAGTGGCAAGGAGAGAAAGTTTAGAAACAGGAGTGGATTTGTTTGAAATGCTTCAGTTATCAAACTACGCACGTTGCCACTATATCAGCTTCTTGGGGAAAAGGAGTCCTAAGCCAATGAGAGAATGTATGGAAACAACTGCGGATTTCGTCCAAATGCTTGAATCACCGAGGTGTCCCCTGTTTCGAATGTCAGCTTATTTGCGATAAAGCCCTTAATTGCAGTTAGAGCACATTGGAAAACAGTCTGGATTTACTTAAAATACTCATCGACATATGCAACATTGCCGTAACATCATGTCGAAATGCAAAGGACTGAATGAATCTTATTGAGAGAACATTTCGAACCAACTCTTGATTTGCTCAACGTGCCCAACATATGAGAGATATAGTTTGCTGCAAAATAGGTTTCTTGGCAAAAAGGACTCAGTGGCAAGCAGAAAAAGTTTAGAAACAGGAGTGGATTTGTTTGAAATGATTCAGTTGTCAAACTACGCACGTTGCCACGATATCAGTTTCTTCGGGAAAAGGAGTCCTAAGCCAATGAGAGAAAGTATGGAAACAACTGCGTACTTCCTCCAAATGTTTGACCCATCGAGGTGCCCTCTTGGTCGAATGTCAGCTTATTGGCGATACAGCCCTCAATCGCAGTGGGAGAACAAATTGGAAACCAGTCTTGATTCACTTAAAATACTCATCGACAGATGCAACATCGCCGTAACATCATTTCTGAATACAAAGGACTGAATGAATCTTATTGAGAAACATTTCGATCGAATTGTTGATTTTCTCAACGTGCCCAACATATGAGAGATATAGTTTGCGGCAAAATAGGATTCTTTGCAAAAAGGACTCAGTGGCAAGGAGAGAAAGTTTAGAAACAGGAGTGGATTTGTTTGAAATGCTTCAGTTATCAAACTACGCACGTTGGGACTATATCAGTTTCTTGGGGAAAAGGAGTCCTAAGCCATTGAGAGAATGTATTAAAACAACTGCGGATTTCCTCCAAATGCTTGAACCACCGAGGTGTCCCCTTTTTCGAATGTCAGCTTATTGGCGATAAAGCCCTCAATCGCAGTGGGTGAACATTGGATACCAGTCTGGATTTACTTAAAACCCTCATCGAGATATCCAACATTGCCGTAACCTCATTTCTGAATACAAAGGACTGAATGAATCTTATTGAGAGAACATTTCGATCGAATTGTTGATTTGCTCAACGTGCCCAACATATGAGAGATATAGTTTGCGGCAAAATAGGTTTCTTGGCAAAAAGGACTCAGTGGCAAGGAGAGAAAGTTTAGAAACAGGAGTGGATTTGTTTGAAATGCTTCAGTTATCAAACTACGCACGTTGCCACTATATCAGTTTCTTGGGGAAAAGGATGCCTAAACCAATGAGAGAAAGCATGGAAACAATTGCGGACTTCCTCCAAATACTTGAACCAACGAGGTGTCCCATTTTTCGAAAGTCAGCTTATTGGCGATAAAGCCCTCAATCGCAGTGGGAGAACAAATTGGAAACCAGTCTGGATTAACTTAAAATACTCATCGAGATATGCAACATTGCCGTAACATCATTTCTGAATACAAAGGACTGAATGAATCTTATTGAGAGAACATTTCGAACCAACTGTTGATTTGCTCAACGTGCCCCACATATGAGGGATATAGTTTGCTGCAAAATAGGTTTCTTGGCAAAAAGGACTCAGTGGCAAGGAGAGAAAGTTTAGAAACAGGAGTGGATTTGTTTGAAATGCTTCAGTTATCAAACTACGCACGTTGCCACTATATCAGCTTCTTGGGGAAAAGGAGTCCTAAGCCAATGAGAGAATGTATGGAAACAACTGCGGATTTCGTCCAAATGCTTGAATCACCGAGGTGTCCCCTTTTTCGAATGTCAGCTTATTTGCGATAAAGCCCTTAATTGCAGTTAGAGCACATTGGAAAACAGTCTGGATTAACTTAAAATACTCATCGAGATATGCAACATTGCCGTAACATCATTTCTGAATACAAAGGACTGAATGAATCTTATTGAGAGAACATTTCGAACCAACTGTTGATTTGCTCAACGTGCCCAACATATGAGAGATATAGTTTGCGGCAAAATAGGTTTCTTGGCAAAAAGGACTCAGTGGCAAGGAGAGAAAGTTTAGAAACAGGAGTGATTTGTTTGAAATGCTTCAGTTATCAAACTACGCACGTTACCACTATATCAGTTTCTTGGGGAAAAGGAGTCCTAAGCCAATGAGAGAATGTATTAAAACAACTGCGGTTTTCCTCCAAATGCTTGAACCACCGAGGTGTCCCCTTTTTCGAATGTCAGCTTATTGGCGATAAAGCTCTCCATCGCAGTGTGTGAACATTGGATACCAGTCTGGATTTACTTAAAACCCTCATCGAGATATCCAACATTGCCGTAACCTCATTTCTGAATACAAAGGACTGAATGAATCTTATTGAGAGAACATTTCGATCTAATTGTTGATTTGCTCAACGTGCCCAACATATGAGAGATATAGTTTGCGGCAAAATAGGTTTCTTGGCAAAATTGACCCAGTGGCAAGGAGAGAAAGTTTAGAAACAGGGGTGGACTTGTTTGAAATGCTTCAGTTATCAAACTACGCACGTTGGCACTATATCAGTTTCTTGGGGAAAAGGAGTCCTAAGCCATTGAGAGAATGTATTAAAACAACTGCGGATTTCCTCCAAATGCTTGAACCACCGAGGTGTCCCCTTTTTCGAATGTCAGCTTATTGGCGATAAAGCCCTCAATCGCAGTGGGTGAACATTGGATACCAGTCTGGATTTACTTAAAACCCTCATCGAGATATCCAACATTGCCGTAACCTCATTTCTGAATACAAAGGACTGAATGAATCTTATTGAGAGAACATTTCGATCGAATTGTTGATTTGCTCAACGTGCCCAACATATGAGAGATATAGTTTGCTGCAAAATAGGTTTCTTGGCAAAAGGGACTCAGTGGCAAGGAGAGAAAGTTTAGAAACAGGAGTGGATTTGTTTGAAATGCTTCAGTTATCAAACTACGCACGTTGCCACTATATCAGTTTCTTGGGGAAAAGGATGCCTAAACCAATGAGAGAAAGCATGGAAACAATTGCGGACTTCCTCCAAATACTTGAACCAACGAGGTGTCCCATTTTTCGAAAGTCAGCTTATTGGCGATAAAGCCCTCAATCGCAGTGGGAGAACAAATTGGAAACCAGTCTGGATTAACTTAAAATACTCATCGAGATATGCAACATTGCCGTAACATCATTTCTGAATACAAAGGACTGAATGAATCTTATTGAGAGAACATTTCGAACCAACTGTTGATTTGCTCAACGTGCCCCACATATGAGGGATATAGTTTGCTGCAAAATAGGTTTCTTGGCAAAAAGGACTCAGTGGCAAGGAGAGAAAGTTTAGAAACAGGAGTGGATTTGTTTGAAATGCTTCAGTTATCAAACTACGCACTCTGCCACTATATCAGCTTCTTGGGGAAAAGGCGTCCTAAGCCAATGAGAGAATGTATGGAAACAACTGCGGATTTCGTCCAAATGCTTGAATCACCGAGGTGTCCCCTGTTTCGAATGTCAGCTTATTTGCGATAAAGCCCTTAATTGCAGTTAGAGCACATTGGAAAACAGTCTGGATTTACTTAAAATACTCATCGACATATGCAACATTGCCGTAACATCATGTCGAAATGCAAAGGACTGAATGAATCTTATTGAGAGAACATTTCGAACCAACTCTTGATTTGCTCAACGTGCCCAACATATGAGAGATATAGTTTGCTGCAAAATAGGTTTCTTGGCAAAAAGGACTCAGTGGCAAGCAGAAAAAGTTTAGAAACAGGAGTGGATTTGTTTGAAATGATTCAGTTATCAAACTACGCACGTTGCCACGATATCAGTTTCTTCGGGAAAAGGAGTCCTAAGCCAATGAGAGAAAGTATGGAAACAACTGCGTACTTCCTCCAAATGTTTGACCCATCGAGGTGCCCTCTTGGTCGAATGTCAGCTTATTGGCGATACAGCCCTCAATCGCAGTGGGAGAACAAATTGGAAACCAGTCTTGATTCACTTAAAATACTCATCGACAGATGCAACATCGCCGTAACATCATTTCTGAATACAAAGGACTGAATGAATCTTATTGAGAAACATTTCGATCGAATTGTTGATTTTCTCAACGTGCCCAACATATGAGAGATATAGTTTGCGGCAAAATAGGATTCTTTGCAAAAAGGACTCAGTGGCAAGGAGAGAAAGTTTAGAAACAGGAGTGGATTTGTTTGAAATGCTTCAGTTATCAAACTACGCACGTTGGGACTATATCAGTTTCTTGGGGAAAAGGAGTCCTAAGCCATTGAGAGAATGTATTAAAACAACTGCGGATTTCCTCCAAATGCTTGAACCACCGAGGTGTCCCCTTTTTCGAATGTCAGCTTATTGGCGATAAAGCCCTCAATCGCAGTGGGTGAACATTGGATACCAGTCTGGATTTACTTAAAACCCTCATCGAGATATCCAACATTGCCGTAACCTCATTTCTGAATACAAAGGACTGAATGAATCTTATTGAGAGAACATTTCGATCGAATTGTTGATTTGCTAAACGTGCCCAACATATGAGAGATATAGTTTGCGGCAAAATAGGTTTCTTGGCAAAAAGGACTCAGTGGCAAGGAGAGAAAGTTTAGAAACAGGAGTGGATTTGTTTGAAATGCTTCAGTTATCAAACTACGCACGTTACCACTATATCAGTTTCTTGGGGAAAAGGAGTCCAAAGCCAATGAGAGAATGAGGGATAGGATTTATAGTTATTTGGAGAGTAATGAATTGATAGGTGATAGTCAGCATGGTTTTGTGGCAGGTAGGTCGTGCCTTACTAACCTTATTGAGTTTTTTGAGAAAGTGACCAAGGAGGTGGATGGGGGCAAGGCAGTGGACGTGGTATATATGGATTTTAGTAACGCGTTTGATAAGGTTCACCATGGTAGGCTTCTGCAGAAAACGCAGATGTATGGGATTGGGGGTGATCTAGGAAATTGGATCAGGAATTGGCTAGCGGATAGGAAACAGAGGGTGGTGGTTGATAGTAAATATTCATCATGGAGTGCGGTTACAAGTGGTGTACCTCAGGGATCTGTTTTGGGGCCACTGCTGTTTGTAATATTTATTAATGATCTGGATGAGGGTATAGTTGGGTGGATTAGCAAATTTGCTGATGACACCAAAGTCGGTGGTGTGGTAGACAGTGAGGAAGGGTGTCGTAGTTTGCAGGAAGACTTAGACAGGTTGCAAAGTTGGGCCGAGAGGTGGCGGATGGAGTTTAATGCGGAGAAGTGTGAGGTAATTCACTTTGGTAGGAATAACAGATGTGTTGAGTATAGGGCTAACGGGAGGACTTTGAATAGTGTGGAGGAGCAGAGGGATCTAGGTGTATGTGTGCATAGATCCCTGAAAGTTGGGAATCAAGTAGATAAGGTTGTTAAGAAGGCATATGGTGTCTTGGCGTTTATTGGTAGGGGGATTGAATTTAGGAGTCGTAGCGTTATGTTGCAACTGTACACAACTCTGGTGCGGCCGCACTTGGAGTACTGTGTGCAGTTCTGGTCCCCACATTACAGGAAGGATGTGGAGGCTTTGGAGAGGGTGCAGAGGAGGTTTACCAGGATGTTGCCTGGTATGGAGGGGAGATCCTATGAGGAGAGGCTGAGGGATTTGGGATTGTTTTCGCTGGAAAGGCGGCGGCTAAGAGGGGATCTTATTGAAACATATAAGATGATTAGAGGTTTAGATAGGGTGGATAGTGATAGCCTTTTTCCTCTGATGGAGAAATCCAGCACGAGGGGGCATGGCTTTAAATTGAGGGGGGGTAGTTATAGAACCGATGTCAGGGGTAGGTTCTTTACCCAGAGGGTGGTGAGGGATTGGAATGCCCTGCCAGCATCAGTAGTAAATGCGCCTAGTTTGGGGGCGTTTAAGAGATCCGTAGATAGGTTCATGGACGAAAAGAAAGTGGTTTAGGTTGGAGGGTCACAGTTTTTTTTTTAACTGGTCGGTGCAACATCGTGGGCCGAAGGGCCTGTTCTGCGCTGTAATGTTCTATGTTCTATGTTCTATGTATTAAAACAACTGCGGATTTCCTCCAAATGCTTGAACCACCGAGGTGTCCCCTTTTTCGAATGTCAGCTTATTGGCGATAAAGCTCTCCATCGCAGTTTGTGAACATTGGATACCAGTCTGGATTTACTTAAAACCCTCATCGAAATATCCAACATTGCCGGAACCTCATTTCTGAATACAAAGGACTGAATGAATCTTATTGAGAGAACATTTCGATCTAATTGTTGATTTGCTCAACGTGCCCAACATATGAGAGATATAGTTTGCGGCAAAATAGGTTTCTTGGCAAAATTGACCCAGTGGCAAGGAGAGAAAGTTTAGAAACAGGAGTGGACTTGTTTGAAATGCTTCAGTTATCAAACTACGCACGTTGGCACTATATCAGTTTCTTGGGGAAAAGGAGTCCTAAGCCATTGAGAGAATGTATTAAAACAACTGCGGATTTCCTCCAAATGCTTGAACCACCGAGGTGTCCCCTTTTTCGAATGTCAGCTTATTGGCGATAAAGCCCTCAATCGCAGTGGGTGAACATTGGATACCAGTCTGGATTTACTTAAAACCCTCATCGAGATATCCAACATTGCCGTAACCTCATTTCTGAATACATTTCGATCGAATTGTTGATTTGCTCAACGTGCCCAACATATGAGAGATATAGTTTGCGGCAAAATAGGTTTCTTGGCAAAAAGGACTCAGTGGCAAGGAGAGAAAGTTTAGAAACAGGAGTGGATTTGTTTGAAATGCTTCAGTTATCAAACTACGCACGTTGGCACTATATTAGTTTCTTGGGGAAAAGGAGTCCGAAGCCAATGAGAGAATGTATCAAAACAACTGTGGATTTCCTCCAAATGCTTGAACCACCGAGGTGTCCCCTTTTTCGAATGTCAGCTTATTGGCGATAAAGCCCTCAATCGCAGTGGGTGAACATTGGATTCCAGTCTGGATTTACTTAAAACCCTCATCGAGATATCCAACAGTGCCGTAACCTCATTTCTGAATACAAAGGACTGAATGAATTTTAGTGAGAGAACATTTCGATCTAATTGTTGATTTGCTCAACGTGCCCAACATATGAGAGATATAGTTTGCGGCAAAATAGGTTTCTTGGCAAAAAGGACTCAGTGGCAAGGAGAGAAAGTTTAGAAACAGGAGTGGATTTGTTTGAAATGCTTCAGTTATCAAACTACGCACGTTGCCACTATATCAGCTTCTTGGGGAAAAGGAGTCCTAAGCCAATGAGAGAATGTATGGAAACAACTGCGGATTTCGTCCAAATGCTTGAATCACCGAGGTGTCCCATTTTTCGAAAGTCAGCTTATTGGCGATAAAGCCCTCAATCGCAGTGGGAGAACAAATTGGAAACCAGTCTGGATTAACTTAAAATACTCATCGAGATATGCAACATTGCCGTAACCTCATTTCTGAATACAAAGGACTGAATGAATCTTATTGAGAAACATTTCGATCGAATTGTTGATTTTCTCAACGTGCCCAACATATGAGAGATATAGTTTGCGGCAAAATAGGATTCTTTGCAAAAAGGACTCAGTGGCAAGGAGAGAAAGTTTAGAAACAGGAGTGGATTTGTTTGAAATGCTTCAGTTATCAAACTACGCACGTTGGCACTATATCAGTTTCTTGGGGAAAAGGAGTCCTAAGCCAATGAGAGAATGTATCAAAACAACTGTGGATTTCCTCCAAATGCTTGAACCACCGAGGTGTCCCCTTATTCGAATGTCAGCTTATTGGCGATAAAGCTCTCCATCGCAGTGTGTGAACATTGGATACCAGTCTGGATTTACTTAAAACCCTCATCGAGATATCCAACATTGCCGTAACCTCATTTCTGAATACAAAGGACTGAATGAATCTTATTGAGAGAACATTTCGATCGAATTGTTGATTTGCTCAACGTGCCCAACATATGAGAGATATAGTTTGCGGCAAAATAGGTTTCTTGGCAAAATTGACCCAGTGGCAAGGAGAGAAAGTTTAGAAACAGGAGTGGACTTGTTTGAAATGCTTCAGTTATCAAACTACGCACGTTGGCACTATATCAGTTTCTTGGGGAAAAGGAGTCCTAAGCCATTGAGAGAATGTATTAAAACAACTGCGGATTTCCTCCAAATGCTTGAACCACCGAGGTGTCCCCTTTTTCGAATGTCAGCTTATTGGCGATAAAGCCCTCAATCGCAGTGGGTGAACATTGGATACCAGTCTGGATTTACTTAAAACCCTCATCGAGATATCCAACATTGCCGTAAACTCATTTCTGAATACATTTCGATCGAATTGTTGATTTGCTCAACGTGCCCAACATATGAGAGATATAGTTTGCGGCAAAATAGGTTTCTTGGCAAAAAGGACTCAGTGGCAAGGAGAGAAAGTTTAGAAACAGGAGTGGATTTGTTTGAAATGCTTCAGTTATCAAACTACGCACGTTGGCACTATATTAGTTTCTTGGGGAAAAGGAGTCCGAAGCCAATGAGAGAATGTATCAAAACAACTGTGGATTTCCTCCAAATGCTTGAACCACCGAGGTGTCCCCTTATTCGAATGTCAGCTTATTGGCGATAAAGCTCTCCATCGCACTGTGTGAACATTGGATACCAGTCTGGATTTACTTAAAACCCTCATCGAGATATCCAACATTGCCGTAACCTCATTTCTGAATACAAAGGACTGAATGAATCTTATTGAGAGAACATTTCGATCGAATTGTTGATTTGCTCAACGTGCCCAACATATGAGAGATATAGTTTGCGGCAAAATAGGTTTCTTGGCAAAATTGACCCAGTGGCAAGGAGAGAAAGTTTAGAAACAGGAGTGGACTTGTTTGAAATGCTTCAGTTATCAAACTACGCACGTTGGCACTATATCAGCTTCTTGGGGAAAAGGAGTCCTAAGCCATTGAGAGAATGTATTAAAACAACTGCGGATTTCCTCCAAATGCTTGAACCACCGAGGTGTCCCCTTTTTCGAATGTCAGCTTATTGGCGATAAAGCCCTCAATCGCAGTGGGAGAACATTGGATTCCAGTCTGGATTTACTTAAAACCCTCATCGAGATATCCAACAGTGCCGTAACCTCATTTCTGAATACAAAGGACTGAATGAATTTTAGTGAGAGAACATTTCGATCTAATTGTTGATTTGCTCAACGTGCCCAACATATGAGAGATATAGTTTGCTGCAAAATAGGTTTCTTGGCAAAAGGGACTCAGTGGCAAGGAGAGAAAGTTTAGAAACAGGAGTGGATTTGTTTGAAATGCTTCAGTTATCAAACTACGCACGTTGCCACTATATCAGTTTCTTGGGGAAAAGGATGCTAAACCAATGAGAGAAAGCATGGAAACAATTGCGGACTTCCTCCAAATACTTGAACCAACGAGGTGTCCCATTTTTCGAAAGTCAGCTTATTGGCGATAAAGCCCTCAATCGCAGTGGGAGAACAAATTGGAAACCAGTCTGGATTAACTTAAAATACTCATCGAGATATGCAACATTGCCGTAACATCATTTCTGAATACAAAGGACTGAATGAATCTTATTGAGAGAACATTTCGAACCAACTGTTGATTTGCTCAACGTGCCCCACATATGAGGGATATAGTTTGCTGCAAAATAGGTTTCTTGGCAAAAAGGACTCAGTGGCAAGGAGAGAAAGTTTAGAAACAGGAGTGGATTTGTTTGAAATGCTTCAGTTATCAAACTACGCACGTTGCCACTATATCAGCTTCTTGGGGAAAAGGAGTCCTAAGCCAATGAGAGAATGTATGGAAACAACTGCGGATTTCGTCCAAATGCTTGAATCACCGAGGTGTCCCCTGTTTCGAATGTCAGCTTATTTGCGATAAAGCCCTTAATTGCAGTTAGAGCACATTGGAAAACAGTCTGGATTTACTTAAAATACTCATCGACATATGCAACATTGCCGTAACATCATGTCGAAATGCAAAGGACTGAATGAATCTTATTGAGAGAACATTTCGAACCAACTCTTGATTTGCTCAACGTGCCCAACATATGAGAGATATAGTTTGCTGCAAAATAGGTTTCTTGGCAAAAAGGACTCAGTGGCAAGCAGAAAAAGTTTAGAAACAGGAGTGGATTTGTTTGAAATGATTCAGTTATCAAACTACGCACGTTGCCACGATATCAGTTTCTTCGGGAAAAGGAGTCCTAAGCCAATGAGAGAAAGTATGGAAACAACTGCGTACTTCCTCCAAATGTTTGACCCATCGAGGTGCCCTCTTGGTCGAATGTCAGCTTATTGGCGATACAGCCCTCAATCGCAGTGGGAGAACAAATTGGAAACCAGTCTTGATTCACTTAAAATACTCATCGACAGATGCAACATCGCCGTAACATCATTTCTGAATACAAAGGACTGAATGAATCTTATTGAGAAACATTTCGATCGAATTGTTGATTTTCTCAACGTGCCCAACATATGAGAGATATAGTTTGCGGCAAAATAGGATTCTTTGCAAAAAGGACTCAGTGGCAAGGAGAGAAAGTTTAGAAACAGGAGTGGATTTGTTTGAAATGCTTCAGTTATCAAACTACGCACGTTGGGACTATATCAGTTTCTTGGGGAAAAGGAGTCCTAAGCCATTGAGAGAATGTATTAAAACAACTGCGGATTTCCTCCAAATGCTTGAACCACCGAGGTGTCCCCTTTTTCGAATGTCAGCTTATTGGCGATAAAGCCCTCAATCGCAGTGGGTGAACATTGGATACCAGTCTGGATTTACTTAAAACCCTCATCGAGATATCCAACATTGCCGTAACCTCATTTCTGAATACAAAGGACTGAATGAATCTTATTGAGAGAACATTTCGATCGAATTGTTGATTTGCTCAACGTGCCCAACATATGAGAGATATAGTTTGCGGCAAAATAGGTTTCTTGGCAAAAAGGACTCAGTGGCAAGGAGAGAAAGTTTAGAAACAGGAGTGGATTTGTTTGAAATGCTTCAGTTATCAAACTACGCACGTTGCCACTATATCAGTTTCTTGGGGAAAAGGATGCCTAAACCAATGAGAGAAAGCATGGAAACAATTGCGGACTTCCTCCAAATACTTGAACCAACGAGGTGTCCCATTTTTCGAAAGTCAGCTTATTGGCGATAAAGCCCTCAATCGCAGTGGGAGAACAAATTGGAAACCAGTCTGGATTAACTTAAAATACTCATCGAGATATGCAACATTGCCGTAACATCATTTCTGAATACAAAGGACTGAATGAATCTTATTGAGAGAACATTTCGAACCAACTGTTGATTTGCTCAACGTGCCCCACATATGAGGGATATAGTTTGCTGCAAAATAGGTTTCTTGGCAAAAAGGACTCAGTGGCAAGGAGAGAAAGTTTAGAAACAGGAGTGGATTTGTTTGAAATGCTTCAGTTATCAAACTACGCACGTTGCCACTATATCAGCTTCTTGGGGAAAAGGAGTCCTAAGCCAATGAGAGAATGTATGGAAACAACTGCGGATTTCGTCCAAATGCTTGAATCACCGAGGTGTCCCCTTTTTCGAATGTCAGCTTATTTGCGATAAAGCCCTTAATTGCAGTTAGAGCACATTGGAAAACAGTCTGGATTAACTTAAAATACTCATCGAGATATGCAACATTGCCGTAACATCATTTCTGAATACAAAGGACTGAATGAATCTTATTGAGAGAACATTTCGAACCAACTGTTGATTTGCTCAACGTGCCCAACATATGAGAGATATAGTTTGCGGCAAAATAGGTTTCTTGGCAAAAAGGACTCAGTGGCAAGGAGAGAAAGTTTAGAAACAGGAGTGATTTGTTTGAAATGCTTCAGTTATCAAACTACGCACGTTACCACTATATCAGTTTCTTGGGGAAAAGGAGTCCTAAGCCAATGAGAGAATGTATTAAAACAACTGCGGATTTCCTCCAAATGCTTGAACCACCGAGGTGTCCCCTTTTTCGAATGTCAGCTTATTGGCGATAAAGCTCTCCATCGCAGTGTGTGAACATTGGATACCAGTCTGGATTTACTTAAAACCCTCATCGAGATATCCAACATTGCCGTAACCTCATTTCTGAATACAAAGGACTGAATGAATCTTATTGAGAGAACATTTCGATCTAATTGTTGATTTGCTCAACGTGCCCAACATATGAGAGATATAGTTTGCGGCAAAATAGGTTTCTTGGCAAAATTGACCCAGTGGCAAGGAGAGAAAGTTTAGAAACAGGGGTGGACTTGTTTGAAATGCTTCAGTTATCAAACTACGCACGTTGGCACTATATCAGTTTCTTGGGGAAAAGGAGTCCTAAGCCATTGAGAGAATGTATTAAAACAACTGCGGATTTCCTCCAAATGCTTGAACCACCGAGGTGTCCCCTTTTTCGAATGTCAGCTTATTGGCGATAAAGCCCTCAATCGCAGTGGGTGAACATTGGATACCAGTCTGGATTTACTTAAAACCCTCATCGAGATATCCAACATTGCCGTAACCTCATTTCTGAATACAAAGGACTGAATGAATCTTATTGAGAGAACATTTCGATCGAATTGTTGATTTGCTCAACGTGCCCAACATATGAGAGATATAGTTTGCTGCAAAATAGGTTTCTTGGCAAAAGGGACTCAGTGGCAAGGAGAGAAAGTTTAGAAACAGGAGTGGATTTGTTTGAAATGCTTCAGTTATCAAACTACGCACGTTGCCACTATATCAGTTTCTTGGGGAAAAGGATGCCTAAACCAATGAGAGAAAGCATGGAAACAATTGCGGACTTCCTCCAAATACTTGAACCAACGAGGTGTCCCATTTTTCGAAAGTCAGCTTATTGGCGATAAAGCCCTCAATCGCAGTGGGAGAACAAATTGGAAACCAGTCTGGATTAACTTAAAATACTCATCGAGATATGCAACATTGCCGTAACATCATTTCTGAATACAAAGGACTGAATGAATCTTATTGAGAGAACATTTCGAACCAACTGTTGATTTGCTCAACGTGCCCCACATATGAGGGATATAGTTTGCTGCAAAATAGGTTTCTTGGCAAAAAGGACTCAGTGGCAAGGAGAGAAAGTTTAGAAACAGGAGTGGATTTGTTTGAAATGCTTCAGTTATCAAACTACGCACTCTGCCACTATATCAGCTTCTTGGGGAAAAGGCGTCCTAAGCCAATGAGAGAATGTATGGAAACAACTGCGGATTTCGTCCAAATGCTTGAATCACCGAGGTGTCCCCTGTTTCGAATGTCAGCTTATTTGCGATAAAGCCCTTAATTGCAGTTAGAGCACATTGGAAAACAGTCTGGATTTACTTAAAATACTCATCGACATATGCAACATTGCCGTAACATCATGTCGAAATGCAAAGGACTGAATGAATCTTATTGAGAGAACATTTCGAACCAACTCTTGATTTGCTCAACGTGCCCAACATATGAGAGATATAGTTTGCTGCAAAATAGGTTTCTTGGCAAAAAGGACTCAGTGGCAAGCAGAAAAAGTTTAGAAACAGGAGTGGATTTGTTTGAAATGATTCAGTTATCAAACTACGCACGTTGCCACGATATCAGTTTCTTCGGGAAAAGGAGTCCTAAGCCAATGAGAGAAAGTATGGAAACAACTGCGTACTTCCTCCAAATGTTTGACCCATCGAGGTGCCCTCTTGGTCGAATGTCAGCTTATTGGCGATACAGCCCTCAATCGCAGTGGGAGAACAAATTGGAAACCAGTCTTGATTCACTTAAAATACTCATCGACAGATGCAACATCGCCGTAACATCATTTCTGAATACAAAGGACTGAATGAATCTTATTGAGAAACATTTCGATCGAATTGTTGATTTTCTCAACGTGCCCAACATATGAGAGATATAGTTTGCGGCAAAATAGGATTCTTTGCAAAAAGGACTCAGTGGCAAGGAGAGAAAGTTTAGAAACAGGAGTGGATTTGTTTGAAATGCTTCAGTTATCAAACTACGCACGTTGGGACTATATCAGTTTCTTGGGGAAAAGGAGTCCTAAGCCATTGAGAGAATGTATTAAAACAACTGCGGATTTCCTCCAAATGCTTGAACCACCGAGGTGTCCCCTTTTTCGAATGTCAGCTTATTGGCGATAAAGCCCTCAATCGCAGTGGGTGAACATTGGATACCAGTCTGGATTTACTTAAAACCCTCATCGAGATATCCAACATTGCCGTAACCTCATTTCTGAATACAAAGGACTGAATGAATCTTATTGAGAGAACATTTCGATCGAATTGTTGATTTGCTCAACGTGCCCAACATATGAGAGATATAGTTTGCGGCAAAATAGGTTTCTTGGCAAAAAGGACTCAGTGGCAAGGAGAGAAAGTTTAGAAACAGGAGTGGATTTGTTTGAAATGCTTCAGTTATCAAACTACGCACGTTACCACTATATCAGTTTCTTGGGGAAAAGGAGTCCAAAGCCAATGAGAGAATGAGGGATAGGATTTATAGTTATTTGGAGAGTAATGAATTGATAGGTGATAGTCAGCATGGTTTTGTGGCAGGTAGGTCGTGCCTTACTAACCTTATTGAGTTTTTTGAGAAAGTGACCAAGGAGGTGGATGGGGGCAAGGCAGTGGACGTGGTATATATGGATTTTAGTAACGCGTTTGATAAGGTTCACCATGGTAGGCTTCTGCAGAAAACGCAGATGTATGGGATTGGGGGTGATCTAGGAAATTGGATCAGGAATTGGCTAGCGGATAGGAAACAGAGGGTGGTGGTTGATAGTAAATATTCATCATGGAGTGCGGTTACAAGTGGTGTACCTCAGGGATCTGTTTTGGGGCCACTGCTGTTTGTAATATTTATTAATGATCTGGATGAGGGTATAGTTGGGTGGATTAGCAAATTTGCTGATGACACCAAAGTCGGTGGTGTGGTAGACAGTGAGGAAGGGTGTCGTAGTTTGCAGGAAGACTTAGACAGGTTGCAAAGTTGGGCCGAGAGGTGGCGGATGGAGTTTAATGCGGAGAAGTGTGAGGTAATTCACTTTGGTAGGAATAACAGATGTGTTGAGTATAGGGCTAACGGGAGGACTTTGAATAGTGTGGAGGAGCAGAGGGATCTAGGTGTATGTGTGCATAGATCCCTGAAAGTTGGGAATCAAGTAGATAAGGTTGTTAAGAAGGCATATGGTGTCTTGGCGTTTATTGGTAGGGGGATTGAATTTAGGAGTCGTAGCGTTATGTTGCAACTGTACACAACTCTGGTGCGGCCGCACTTGGAGTACTGTGTGCAGTTCTGGTCCCCACATTACAGGAAGGATGTGGAGGCTTTGGAGAGGGTGCAGAGGAGGTTTACCAGGATGTTGCCTGGTATGGAGGGGAGATCCTATGAGGAGAGGCTGAGGGATTTGGGATTGTTTTCGCTGGAAAGGCGGCGGCTAAGAGGGGATCTTATTGAAACATATAAGATGATTAGAGGTTTAGATAGGGTGGATAGTGATAGCCTTTTTCCTCTGATGGAGAAATCCAGCACGAGGGGGCATGGCTTTAAATTGAGGGGGGGTAGTTATAGAACCGATGTCAGGGGTAGGTTCTTTACCCAGAGGGTGGTGAGGGATTGGAATGCCCTGCCAGCATCAGTAGTAAATGCGCCTAGTTTGGGGGCGTTTAAGAGATCCGTAGATAGGTTCATGGACGAAAAGAAAGTGGTTTAGGTTGGAGGGTCACAGTTTTTTTTTTAACTGGTCGGTGCAACATCGTGGGCCGAAGGGCCTGTTCTGCGCTGTAATGTTCTATGTTCTATGTTCTATGTATTAAAACAACTGCGGATTTCCTCCAAATGCTTGAACCACCGAGGTGTCCCCTTTTTCGAATGTCAGCTTATTGGCGATAAAGCTCTCCATCGCAGTTTGTGAACATTGGATACCAGTCTGGATTTACTTAAAACCCTCATCGAAATATCCAACATTGCCGGAACCTCATTTCTGAATACAAAGGACTGAATGAATCTTATTGAGAGAACATTTCGATCTAATTGTTGATTTGCTCAACGTGCCCAACATATGAGAGATATAGTTTGCGGCAAAATAGGTTTCTTGGCAAAATTGACCCAGTGGCAAGGAGAGAAAGTTTAGAAACAGGAGTGGACTTGTTTGAAATGCTTCAGTTATCAAACTACGCACGTTGGCACTATATCAGTTTCTTGGGGAAAAGGAGTCCTAAGCCATTGAGAGAATGTATTAAAACAACTGCGGATTTCCTCCAAATGCTTGAACCACCGAGGTGTCCCCTTTTTCGAATGTCAGCTTATTGGCGATAAAGCCCTCAATCGCAGTGGGTGAACATTGGATACCAGTCTGGATTTACTTAAAACCCTCATCGAGATATCCAACATTGCCGTAACCTCATTTCTGAATACATTTCGATCGAATTGTTGATTTGCTCAACGTGCCCAACATATGAGAGATATAGTTTGCGGCAAAATAGGTTTCTTGGCAAAAAGGACTCAGTGGCAAGGAGAGAAAGTTTAGAAACAGGAGTGGATTTGTTTGAAATGCTTCAGTTATCAAACTACGCACGTTGGCACTATATTAGTTTCTTGGGGAAAAGGAGTCCGAAGCCAATGAGAGAATGTATCAAAACAACTGTGGATTTCCTCCAAATGCTTGAACCACCGAGGTGTCCCCTTTTTCGAATGTCAGCTTATTGGCGATAAAGCCCTCAATCGCAGTGGGTGAACATTGGATTCCAGTCTGGATTTACTTAAAACCCTCATCGAGATATCCAACAGTGCCGTAACCTCATTTCTGAATACAAAGGACTGAATGAATTTTAGTGAGAGAACATTTCGATCTAATTGTTGATTTGCTCAACGTGCCCAACATATGAGAGATATAGTTTGCGGCAAAATAGGTTTCTTGGCAAAAAGGACTCAGTGGCAAGGAGAGAAAGTTTAGAAACAGGAGTGGATTTGTTTGAAATGCTTCAGTTATCAAACTACGCACGTTGCCACTATATCAGCTTCTTGGGGAAAAGGAGTCCTAAGCCAATGAGAGAATGTATGGAAACAACTGCGGATTTCGTCCAAATGCTTGAATCACCGAGGTGTCCCATTTTTCGAAAGTCAGCTTATTGGCGATAAAGCCCTCAATCGCAGTGGGAGAACAAATTGGAAACCAGTCTGGATTAACTTAAAATACTCATCGAGATATGCAACATTGCCGTAACCTCATTTCTGAATACAAAGGACTGAATGAATCTTATTGAGAGAACATTTCGATCGAATTGTTGATTTGCTCAACGTGCCCAACATATGAGAGATATAGTTTGCGGCAAAATAGGTTTCTTGGCAAAAAGGACTCAGTGGCAAGGAGAGAAAGTTTAGAAACAGGAGTGGATTTGTTTGAAATGCTTCAGTTATCAAACTACGCACGTTACCACTATATCAGTTTCTTGGGGAAAAGGAGTCCTAAGCCAATGAGAGAATGTATTAAAACAACTGCGGATTTCCTCCAAATGCTTGAACCACCGAGGTGTCCCCTTTTTCGAATGTCAGCTTATTGGCGATAAAGCTCTCCATCGCAGTGTGTGAACATTGGATACCAGTCTGGATTTACTTAAAACCCTCATCGAGATATCCAACATTGCCGTAACCTCATTTCTGAATACAAAGGACTGAATGAATCTTATTGAGAGAACATTTCGATCGAATTGTTGATTTGCTCAACGTGCCCAACATATGAGAGATATAGTTTGCGGCAAAATAGGTTTCTTGGCAAAATTGACCCAGTGGCAAGGAGAGAAAGTTTCGAAACAGGAGTGGACTTGTTTGAAATGCTTCAGTTATCAAACTACGCACGTTGGCACTATATCAGTTTCTTGGGGAAAAGGAGTCCTAAGCCATTGAGAGAATGTATTAAAACAACTGCGGATTTCCTCCAAATGCTTGAACCACCGAGGTGTCCCCTTTTTCGAATGTCAGCTTATTGGCGATAAAGCCCTCAATCGCAGTGGGTGAACATTGGATTCCAGTCTGGATTTACTTAAAACCCTCATCGAGATATCCAACATTGCCGTAACCTCATTTCTGAATACAAAGGACTGAATGAATCTTATTGAGAGAACATTTCGATCGAATTGTTGATTTGCTCAACGTGCCCAACATATGAGAGATATAGTTTGCGGCAAAATAGGTTTCTTGGCAAAATTGACCCAGTGGCAAGGAGAGAAAGTTTCGAAACAGGAGTGGACTTGTTTGAAATGCTTCAGTTATCAAACTACGCACGTTGGCACTATATCAGTTTCTTGGGGAAAAGGAGTCCTAAGCCATTGAGAGAATGTATTAAAACAACTGCGGATTTCCTCCAAATGCTTGAACCACCGAGGTGTCCCCTTTTTCGAATGTCAGCTTATTGGCGATAAAGCCCTCAATCGCAGTGGGTGAACATTGGATTCCAGTCTGGATTTACTTAAAACCCTCATCGAGATATCCAACATTGCCGTAACCTCATTTCTGAATACAAAGGACTGAATGAATCTTATTGAGAGAACATTTCGATCGAATTGTTGATTTGCTCAACGTGCCCAACATATGAGAGATATAGTTTGCGGCAAAATAGGTTTCTTGGCAAAAAGGACTCAGTGGCAAGGAGAGAAAGTTTAGAAACAGGAGTGGATTTGTTTGAAATGCTTCAGTTATCAAACTACGCACGTTACCACTATATCAGTTTCTTGGGGAAAAGGAGTCCTAAGCCAATGAGAGAATGTATTAAAACAACTGCGGATTTCCTCCAAATGCTTGAACCACCGAGGTGTCCCCTTTTTCGAATGTCAGCTTATTGGCGATAAAGCTCTCCATCGCAGTGTGTGAACATTGGATACCAGTCTGGATTTACTTAAAACCCTCATCGAGATATCCAACATTGCCGTAACCTCATTTCTGAATACAAAGGACTGAATGAATCTTATTGAGAGAACATTTCGATCTAATTGTTGATTTGCTCAACGTGCCCAACATATGAGAGATATAGTTTGCGGCAAAATAGGTTTCTTGGCAAAAGGGACTCAGTGGCAAGGAGAGAAAGTTTAGAAACAGGAGTGGATTTGTTTGAAATGCTTCAGTTATCAAACTACGCACGTTACCACTATATCAGCTTCTTGGGGAAAAGTCCTAAGCCAATGAGAGAATGTATGGAAACAACTGCGGATTTCGTCCAAATGCTTGAATCACCGAGGTGTCCCCTGTTTCGAATGTCAGCTTATTTGCGATAAAGCCCTTAATTGCAGTTAGAGCACATTGGAAAACAGTCTGGATTTACTTAAAATACTCATCGACATATGCAACATTGCCGTAACATCATGTCGAAATGCAAAGGACTGAATGAATCTTATTGAGAGAACATTTCGAACCAACTCTTGATTTGCTCAACGTGCCCAACATATGAGAGATATAGTTTGCTGCAAAATAGGTTTCTTGGCAAAAAGGACTCAGTGGCAAGCAGAAAAAGTTTAGAAACAGGAGTGGATTTGTTTGAAATGATTCAGTTATCAAACTACGCACGTTGCCACGATATCAGTTTCTTCGGGAAAAGGAGTCCTAAGCCAATGAGAGAAAGTATGGAAACAACTGCGTACTTCCTCCAAATGCTTGACCCATCGAGGTGCCCTCTTGGTCGAATGTCAGCTTATTGGCGATACAGCCCTCAATCGCAGTGGGAGAACAAATTGGAAACCAGTCTTGATTCACTTAAAATACTCATCGACAGATGCAACATCGCCGTAACATCATTTCTGAATACAAAGGACTGAATGAATCTTATTGAGAAACATTTCGATCGAATTGTTGATTTTCTCAACGTGCCCAACATATGAGAGATATAGTTTGCGGCAAAATAGGATTCTTTGCAAAAAGGACTCAGTGGCAAGGAGAGAAAGTTTAGAAACAGGAGTGGATTTGTTTGAAATGCTTCAGTTATCAAACTACGCACGTTGGCACTATATCAGTTTCTTGGGGAAAAGGAGTCCTAAGCCAATGAGAGAATGTATCAAAACAACTGTGGATTTCCTCCAAATGCTTGAACCACCGAGGTGTCCCCTTATTCGAATGTCAGCTTATTGGCGATAAAGCTCTCCATCGCAGTGTGTGAACATTGGATATCAGTCTGGATTTACTTAAAACCCTCATCGAGATATCCAACATTGCCGTAACCTCATTTCTGAATACAAAGGACTGAATGAATCTTATTGAGAGAACATTTCGATCGAATTGTTGATTTGCTCTACGTGCCCAACATATGAGAGATATAGTTTGCGGCAAAATAGGTTTCTTGGCAAAATTGACCCAGTGGCAAGGAGAGAAAGTTTAGAAACAGGAGTGGACTTGTTTGAAATGCTTCAGTTATCAAACTACGCACGTTGGCACTATATCAGCTTCTTGGGGAAAAGGAGTCCTAAGCCATTGAGAGAATGTATTAAAACAACTGCGGATTTCCTCCAAATGCTTGAACCACCGAGGTGTCCCCTTTTTCGAATGTCAGCTTATTGGCGATAAAGCCCTCAATCGCAGTGGGTGAACATTGGATTCCAGTCTGGATTTACTTAAAACCCTCATCGAGATATTCAACAGTGCCGTAACCTCATTTCTGAATACAAAGGACTGAATGAATTTTAGTGAGAGAACATTTCGATCAAATTGTTGATTTGCTCAACGTGCCCAACATATGAGAGATATAGTTTGCTGCAAAATAGGTTTCTTGGCAAAAGGGACTCAGTGGCAAGGAGAGAAAGTTTAGAAACAGGAGTGGATTTGTTTGAAATGCTTCAGTTATCAAACTACGCACGTTGCCACTATATCAGTTTCTTGGGGAAAAGGATGCCTAAGCCAATGAGAGAAAGTATGGAAACAACTGCGTACTTCCTCCAAATGTTTGACCCATCGAGGTGCCCTCTTGGTCGAATGTCAGCTTATTGGCGATACAGCCCTCAATCGCAGTGGGAGAACAAATTGGAAACCAGTCTTGATTCACTTAAAATACTCATCGACAGATGCAACATCGCCGTAACATCATTTCTGAATACAAAGGACTGAATGAATCTTATTGAGAAACATTTCGATCGAATTGTTGATTTTCTCAACGTGCCCAACATATGAGAGATATAGTTTGCGGCAAAATAGGATTCTTTGCAAAAAGGACTCAGTGGCAAGGAGAGAAAGTTTAGAAACAGGAGTGGATTTGTTTGAAATGCTTCAGTTGTCAAACTACGCACGTTGCCACGATATCAGTTTCTTCGGGAAAAGGAGTCCTAAGCCAATGAGAGAAAGTATGGAAACAACTGCGTACTTCCTCCAAATGCTTGACCCATCGAGGTGCCCTCTTGGTCGAATGTCAGCTTATTGGCGATACAGCCCTCAATCGCAGTGGGAGAACAAATTGGAAACCAGTCTTGATTCACTTAAAATACTCATCGACAGATGCAACATCGCCGTAACATCATTTCTGAATACAAAGGACTGAATGAATCTTATTGAGAAACATTTCGATCGAATTGTTGATTTTCTCAACGTGCCCAACATATGAGAGATATAGTTTGCGGCAAAATAGGATTCTTTGCAAAAAGGACTCAGTGGCAAGGAGAGAAAGTTTAGAAACAGGAGTGGATTTGTTTGAAATGCTTCAGTTATCAAACTACGCACGTTGGCACTATATCAGTTTCTTGGGGAAAAGGAGTCCTAAGCCAATGAGAGAATGTATCAAAACAACTGTGGATTTCCTCCAAATGCTTGAACCACCGAGGTGTCCCCTTATTCGAATGTCAGCTTATTGGCGATAAAGCTCTCCATCGCAGTGTGTGAACATTGGATACCAGTCTGGATTTACTTAAAACCCTCATCGAGATATCCAACATTGCCGTAACCTCATTTCTGAATACAAAGGACTGAATGAATCTTATTGAGAGAACATTTCGATCGAATTGTTGATTTGCTCAACGTGCCCAACATATGAGAGATATAGTTTGCGGCAAAATAGGTTTCTTGGCAAAATTGACCCAGTGGCAAGGAGAGAAAGTTTAGAAACAGGAGTGGACTTGTTTGAAATGCTTCAGTTATCAAACTACGCACGTTGGCACTATATCAGTTTCTTGGGGAAAAGGAGTCCTAAGCCATTGAGAGAATGTATTAAAACAACTGCGGATTTCCTCCAAATGCTTGAACCACCGAGGTGTCCCCTTTTTCGAATGTCAGCTTATTGGCGATAAAGCCCTCAATCGCAGTGGGTGAACATTGGATACCAGTCTGGATTTACTTAAAACCCTCACCGAGATATCCAACATTGCCGTAACCTCATTTCTGAATACAAAGGACTGAATGAATCTTATTGAGAGAACATTTCGATCTAATTGTTGATTTGCTCAACGTGCCCAACATATGAGAGATATAGTTTGCGGCAAAATAGGTTTCTTGGCAAAAAGGACTCAGTGGCAAGGAGAGAAAGTTTAGAAACAGGAGTGGATTTGTTTGAAATGCTTCAGTTAGCAAACTACGCACGTTACCACTATATCAGTTTCTTGGGGAAAAGGAGTCCTAAGCCAATGAGAGAATGTATTAAAACAACTGCGGATTTCCTCCAAATGCTTGAACCACCGAGGTGTCCCCTTTTTCGAATGTCAGATTATTGGCGATAAAGCTCTCCATCGCAGTGTGTGAACATTGGATACCAGTCTGGATTTACTTAAAACCCTCATCGAGATATCCAACATTGCCGTAACCTCATTTCTGAATACAAAGGACTGAATGAATCTTATTGAGAGAACATTTCGATCGAATTGTTGATTTGCTCAACGTGGCCAACATATGAGAGATATAGTTTGCGGCAAAATAGGTTTCTTGGCAAAAGGGACTCAGTGGCAAGGAGAGAAAGTTTAGAAACAGGAGTGGATTTGTTTGAAATGCTTCAGTTATCAAACTACGCACGTTGCCACTATATCAGTTTCTTGGGGAAAAGGATGCCTAAACCAATGAGAGAAAGCATGGAAACAATTGCGGACTTCCTCCAAATACTTGAACCAACGAGGTGTCCCATTTTTCGAAAGTCAGCTTATTGGCGATAAAGCCCTCAATCGCAGTGGGAGAACAAATTGGAAACCAGTCTGGATTAACTTAAAATACTCATCGAGATATGCAACATTGCCGTAACATCATTTCTGAATACAAAGGACTGAATGAATCTTATTGAGAGAACATTTCGAACCAACTGTTGATTTGCTCAACGTGCCCCACATATGAGGGATATAGTTTGCTGCAAAATAGGTTTCTTGGCAAAAAGGACTCAGTGGCAAGGAGAGAAAGTTTAGAAACAGGAGTGGATTTGTTTGAAATGCTTCAGTTATCAAACTACGCACGTTGCCACTATATCAGCTTCTTGGGGAAAAGGAGTCCTAAGCCAATGAGAGAATGTATGGAAACAACTGCGGATTTCGTCCAAATGCTTGAATCACCGAGGTGTCCCCTGTTTCGAATGTCAGCTTATTTGCGATAAAGCCCTTAATTGCAGTTAGAGCACATTGGAAAACAGTCTGGATTTACTTAAAATACTCATCGACATATGCAACATTGCCGTAACATCATGTCGAAATGCAAAGGACTGAATGAATCTTATTGAGAGAACATTTCGAACCAACTCTTGATTTGCTCAACGTGCCCAACATATGAGAGATATAGTTTGCTGCAAAATAGGTTTCTTGGCAAAAAGGACTCAGTGGCAAGCAGAAAAAGTTTAGAAACAGGAGTGGATTTGTTTGAAATGATTCAGTTATCAAACTACGCACGTTGCCACGATATCAGTTTCTTCGGGAAAAGGAGTCCTAAGCCAATGAGAGAAAGTATGGAAACAACTGCGTACTTCCTCCAAATGCTTGACCCATCGAGGTGCCCTCTTGGTCGAATGTCAGCTTATTGGCGATACAGCCCTCAATCGCAGTGGGAGAACAAATTGGAAACCAGTCTTGATTCACTTAAAATACTCTTCGACAGATGCAACATCGCCGTAACATCATTTCTGAATACAAAGGACTGAATGAATCTTATTGAGAAACATTTCGATCGAATTGTTGATTTTCTCAACGTGCCCAACATATGAGAGATATAGTTTGCGGCAAAATAGGATTCTTTGCAAAAAGGACTCAGTGGCAAGGAGAGAAAGTTTAGAAACAGGAGTGGATTTGTTTGAAATGCTTCAGTTATCAAACTACGCACGTTGGCACTATATCAGTTTCTTGGGGAAAAGGAGTCCTAAGCCATTGAGAGAATGTATTAAAACAACTGCGGATTTCCTCCAAATGCTTGAACCACCGAGGTGTCCCCTTTTTCGAATGTCAGCTTATTGGCGATAAAGCCCTCAATCGCAGTGGGTGAACATTGGATACCAGTCTGGATTTACTTAAAACCCTCATCGAGATATCCAACATTGCCGTAACCTCATTTCTGAATACATTTCGATCGAATTGTTGATTTGCTCAACGTGCCCAACATATGAGAGATATAGTTTGCGGCAAAATAGGTTTCTTGGCAAAAAGGACTCAGTGGCAAGGAGAGAAAGTTTAGAAACAGGAGTGGATTTGTTTGAAATGCTTCAGTTATCAAACTACGCACGTTGGCACTATATTAGTTTCTTGGGGAAAAGGAGTCCGAAGCCAATGAGAGAATGTATCAAAACAACTGTGGATTTCCTCCAAATGCTTGAACCACCGAGGTGTCCCCTTATTCGAATGTCAGCTTATTGGCGATAAAGCTCTCCATCGCAGTGTGTGAACATTGGATACCAGTCTGGATTTACTTAAAACCCTCATCGAGATATCCAACATTGCCGTAACCTCATTTCTGAATACAAAGGACTGAATGAATCTTATTGAGAGAACATTTCGATCGAATTGTTGATTTGCTCAACGTGCCCAACATATGAGAGATATAGTTTGCGGCAAAATAGGTTTCTTGGCAAAATTGACCCAGTGGCAAGGAGAGAAAGTTTAGAAACAGGAGTGGACTTGTTTGAAATGCTTCAGTTATCAAACTACGCACGTTGGCACTATATCAGCTTCTTGGGGAAAAGGAGTCCTAAGCCATTGAGAGAATGTATTAAAACAACTGCGGATTTCCTCCAAATGCTTGAACCACCGAGGTGTCCCCTTTTTCGAATGTCAGCTTATTGGCGATAAAGCCCTCAATCGCAGTGGGAGAACATTGGATTCCAGTCTGGATTTACTTAAAACCCTCATCGAGATATCCAACAGTGCCGTAACCTCATTTCTGAATACAAAGGACTGAATGAATTTTAGTGAGAGAACATTTCGATCTAATTGTTGATTTGCTCAACGTGCCCAACATATGAGAGATATAGTTTGCTGCAAAATAGGTTTCTTGGCAAAAGGGACTCAGTGGCAAGGAGAGAAAGTTTAGAAACAGGAGTGGATTTGTTTGAAATGCTTCAGTTATCAAACTACGCACGTTGCCACTATATCAGTTTCTTGGGGAAAAGGATGCTAAACCAATGAGAGAAAGCATGGAAACAATTGCGGACTTCCTCCAAATACTTGAACCAACGAGGTGTCCCATTTTTCGAAAGTCAGCTTATTGGCGATAAAGCCCTCAATCGCAGTGGGAGAACAAATTGGAAACCAGTCTGGATTAACTTAAAATACTCATCGAGATATGCAACATTGCCGTAACATCATTTCTGAATACAAAGGACTGAATGAATCTTATTGAGAGAACATTTCGAACCAACTGTTGATTTGCTCAACGTGCCCCACATATGAGGGATATAGTTTGCTGCAAAATAGGTTTCTTGGCAAAAAGGACTCAGTGGCAAGGAGAGAAAGTTTAGAAACAGGAGTGGATTTGTTTGAAATGCTTCAGTTATCAAACTACGCACGTTGCCACTATATCAGCTTCTTGGGGAAAAGGAGTCCTAAGCCAATGAGAGAATGTATGGAAACAACTGCGGATTTCGTCCAAATGCTTGAATCACCGAGGTGTCCCCTGTTTCGAATGTCAGCTTATTTGCGATAAAGCCCTTAATTGCAGTTAGAGCACATTGGAAAACAGTCTGGATTTACTTAAAATACTCATCGACATATGCAACATTGCCGTAACATCATGTCGAAATGCAAAGGACTGAATGAATCTTATTGAGAGAACATTTCGAACCAACTCTTGATTTGCTCAACGTGCCCAACATATGAGAGATATAGTTTGCTGCAAAATAGGTTTCTTGGCAAAAAGGACTCAGTGGCAAGCAGAAAAAGTTTAGAAACAGGAGTGGATTTGTTTGAAATGATTCAGTTATCAAACTACGCACGTTGCCACGATATCAGTTTCTTCGGGAAAAGGAGTCCTAAGCCAATGAGAGAAAGTATGGAAACAACTGCGTACTTCCTCCAAATGTTTGACCCATCGAGGTGCCCTCTTGGTCGAATGTCAGCTTATTGGCGATACAGCCCTCAATCGCAGTGGGAGAACAAATTGGAAACCAGTCTTGATTCACTTAAAATACTCATCGACAGATGCAACATCGCCGTAACATCATTTCTGAATACAAAGGACTGAATGAATCTTATTGAGAAACATTTCGATCGAATTGTTGATTTTCTC